>NC_054378.1:76992216-77227216 GCF_017654675.1 Xenopus laevis
CACCGTTTATAAGGATATAATTTACAAGATATTCATAGCTTTTGTGTATTATATAAATATATATGTAATTTTTGGTATTGGTAACTGTATGAAACTTTTATGATTACATTTTATACATTATCATACATATTAACAAGATTTATTTGGCAAGAAAAATATGGTTAAAAATAAAAGGTTAGAAAGACATTTTAAATGACCAGCATACTGCCCAAGTAACAAACTTTTATGAACTTGGATTCTAAGGGAGGAACTCCATGGGCGATTTCGACGCAAGTCGAATGCGGCAGAAATAAGGTAAGAGATGGAAATGTTGGATGAAGTCGCAGCGTTCATCCGACACAAGGTGACAGATGCAGGTCAGATTCAGACGAAGTGTGCATCGTCTACATCCGACAGTCGTGACGTGTTGGACAATCGATGCAACACCATCCAACGTCCCTGTTGCTTACCTTATTTCCGTTGCATCTGACTAGTCGCCTGCGTTTTTGCGCAGCGTGTCGGATCACGCTGAATCGCCTGTGGAGTTCCTCCCTAAAGGTTTGTACATATGAGCAACATGCTGCAGTTGGTGCTTACATGCGCCTTTGAACACAGGGAAGCATAGGAAACAACTATTATGTACAAGCCATGTGTAAAATATGCACAAAATCAATGGTAACCAGCAGAAGCAGACACATTAGGCTTGATTCAGTGCCTGGCAAATTTTCACCTTGATAGTGTTGCCACCTGCTCAGTATTTTACCAGCCTGGTCGGTAAAAATGATGGTTGATCCCAATGTTATTATTAGGGGAAAAAGATAAATATATATAGGAAGGCCGGTATTTTTTTTCAGAAAAGGTGGCAACCCTACACCTGTATCATAAGGCAAAACACATGTTTTAACATTTAAGGGTTATTGTTAATAAAGCAAGGTTTCTTGTACCACACTTGTTGCACATGACACAGGTTGACAAATTTCATGTTCCTTTTAGGGTGTCTTGAAAACATGTCCCTTGCATTGTTGTTTTCTTGAATAAAAAAGGCCATTTATTTTTATAAAGCTGAAGCATTTGTTTTTCCTACATTTAAATGAGGCTGTGCAAAATAAATAAAAGTTTTCAATATAGTTAGCTAAAAATGTAATTATATATATATATAGGTATGGGCTTGTTATCCAGAATGCTCTGGACCTGGGGTTTTCTGGGTAACAGATCTTTCTGTAATTTGGATCGTCATACCTTAATTACTGAAAAATAATTTAAACATTAAATAAAGCCAATAGGCTGGTTTAGCTTCCAATAAGGATTAATTGTATCTTAGTGTATATCAAGTACAAAGTACTATTTTAATATTACAGAAAAAAAGGTATTTTTTTATTTTATTTTAATTTTGGATAATTCAATTATATTGGAGTCTATCGGAGATGACCTTTCCTGAATTCTGTGCTTTCTAGATAACAGGTTTCCAAATAAACGGATCCTATACCTCTGTGTATGTGTGTGCATGTGTACATATAGTTCTCTAACTTTAGTTGGACATTGGACATAACTGTTTAGTTAGTTTGCTTTTAATTCATAGCACATAGGTTAAATTCACAAGCAATCTAACTGAACTGTTTTGTTTCATATGGGTCCCCTTCAAGTCACGATCTGTTCGCATATCCATAGATTTTATTTTTACCTATTTATAGATATACATTTTTGCCTAACTAACTATATTGAAAACATTTTTTATTTTGCATAGCCAGTTTAATTTTTACACTGAACTGTTGCTTTAAATGACCAATTATTGATGGATCTGCTGTTCTCTCAGCTTGTAGTCAATGAGGGGTTTAGTACATATGTAGAAACATGATCTCTTCCTGCTTAGAGCTCTATTGTAGTTGAAGATTCCACCCCACCCCCTTAGCATGAGCTGCTGCTTGGTATTAGGCTGCAGTTAATCCTTTCTGTAGAATTGCTGTGTGGAACATAAATTGTCGGCTCTAAAGCACATAGAATAATCATCTTTGTTTAGTAGGCAGTAAGGGTTAACTGTTAAGGCTGCAGTTCTTCTGTTTGGAAGGCAGAGTGTGATGAAGAGCTGGAAATTGAGTGCTTAATCCTCCTCTCTCTCATTCCCAGGTTTGGCTCAGTGTGCAGAGATCTGCTGGTTGCTCAGAGGTCAGGCTGAAGACAGGTTCCGGGGGCTAAGATTGCACTGCAGCACAATATTGGCCTTGGGGGATCAGAAGTAGTCTCTATATACAAGATGGGCTTTTCAGATTCTGCAGTCAAGTAAGTGTTACTGCTTGTGTCAGAGCAGAGGCCTGTGACTGCTTCCATTATGTTTGTACAATGTTCTCATCTTTAAATGCTTCTCTTGAAGTGTGTTTTTCTGAATGAATTTGTGTGTGGGTAATGTGTTTTAGCTTTGATTATGAATGTATTTGTGTATGTAATGTATGTTTTGTATGTGTGTGTGTGTGTGTATTGTAAATAGGGTTGCCACCTTTTCTGGAAAAAAAATACCGGCCTTTCTATATATTTATCTTTTTTCCCTATTAATAACATTGGAATTAACCATGATTGTTACTTGCCAGGCCGGTAAAATACCGGCCAGGTGGCAACCCTAATTGTAAATAGTATTTAAGAAAAAAAGTAAGGGTTGCCTTCTTTCATGAGTACTTATATAATGTGTGTCTCCAGATGTATAGGCTGCATTTTTGTTATTTTGCATATAGGTTTATAATGGTTAGTGTTTGTGTGTTGATTTAATCATCCATACACCTATTTGTGAATGTAAATGTTGGGTTTTATTTGTGAATTGTGATAGTGTTGTACTTAGTTTTGTGTTTTATTATCTTGGTTATGTACAGGAACAAAACATTGAAAAACTAAAGGTTTAATATGCAGTGTCAATTGCAGCAACATTGGAAAACTTCTTAAATAATTAAATAACTTGACACTTTGTAGCTTTGTTTAGATGACACACACCCTTAAAAATGAATGTAACACCTGTAGCTGGGTCATTGACAAAAGTTACCTACAGCAGCTTGTTTGTGGTGGTTGATCTAAAATAAATATTGCTTCACCAGTAGCAGTGCTTCTCTGATAGATTAATTAATGAATGATTACTATGGGCAAGAGTTAGGGTCCAATCTGCTGCTTTAAGTTTTATATCATACTTCCTCTTTCATGCATCCAAAAGCATTTGGGGTTTTGGTTCAACAACAGTTATATGTGCAGAGACCGAGTGTCAGCAGTGTATTTATTATCCAATTCAGTTTAGCAGTGAATTATTTGTTAGATCATGTGTATTTTGTAATAAAAGAGCTGAACTTGACCTTCATGTAGCTGTTGAACAATAGAGTGACACTGGCCTCCAAAACTGTTTTGTGGTAATGATTCACATTTATTTCCTCAGATCTTCTGGGATTCACATGGTTCCAACCAGTGCTGCAGATGGATTCAAAGCGCATTATGTGTTCAAAGAGATTGAGAAGAAGCTTGCAGAGGTCATAAAGAAACTCTTCCTATATTTTGTTTTTACTAATTGTAATATTTTTGTCTGCTTTGTGTATATGGTATATACATCCTTAGAGTGGCTTGAGAATTTACTTTTAGAGAAGAAAGGCAGAAGCGCTCAAACCACCCGCCACACTTTAATTTCACAAATTGGAAACTCTTTCTATGTAGCGGTATATTATATCATTCAATGCAAATGCGCTCACCGCTGTTTCAAATTGGCTCGGGTGCACTTGCCCCGGGCCCTCCGCTTAAAATATTCCAATGTGGTAAAACTGTGGGTCACTCACCGCTCCTGTTCGGTGGTCCGGGTGCTGCGCCCCGAACCCTCAGCATGGGGGAGACATCAAAGTAAAAAGACAACTGCTTGGCACGCACTCCACAGGACTCCAGGTAGCGGTAAAAACTTATTTCTTTATTGCACAAACATATATCCTAACGCGTTTCGTGTGTTGCCACACGTAATCATAGGCATTAAATAACAATTACATACACATGGTTTAAAAAGGCATTGGAAGCTTTCGTCATTGAAGACGTATTTCCTCCTTAAAATTTCTTGACTCTTTCAAAGCTGTTTGTTGTGTTCTAAAGATTTCATTTTCGTTTACATTACATTCCTATAAGTTATTTTCTATATAATCTCTGAAGTCTATATTTATTTATATTTTTCTCAACTTTACCATCATTGTATTTTAATGTTTCATTTCCATATTTTTTCTTCTTTAAAGATTAAATGATTTCAATAAAATTACTTTTCTTGTTTTGATTTTTGTTTTACTCTTTTATGTAACTTTAGGTTTATAAATTCTGACAATGTTTAGTAGTTCTGAAACTCTTGTTGGAATGGGGGGCTATTGTTTTGCGTTGTCATTTCTTTTTCGTTTCTTAGAAAATCGTTTTTATCCCCTTTTTTTGGGTTTATGATTGTAACTTTCTTTCTAATATATTGTTCTATTTTCCTTCTCTTTTTCTTTTCATTTTATATTTATGTGTGACAGCTTACATCCCATCTTATGTTTAGCCCTTTGGGTTCCCGTGTATCCAGTAAAAAGATCCATTTTACCTCTAGTTCCAAAAGCTTTTTTTGTTTATTTCCCCCTCTGCTTCGATTTCTCACCTTATCTATACCTTGGATTTGTAAGTAGGAAACATTTCCTTGGTTACATTGGGAGAAATGCCTAGATACTGTGATAGCACTACTTTCTGCCCCTATTTGATTTATGTGTTCTCGCATTCTATTTTTTAAAGGGCGGGCAGTGCATCCTACATATTGGATGCCACAGTGTGTACATGTTAACAGATACACAACATAACTTGTGTTGCAATTAATATAACAATTAATATTATATTCTTTTTGTGTGTTTGAGTTTATAAATGTTTTAGACTTGTGCATCCGTATACATGTTACACATCTGGATGCTCCACAGCAATATGTGCCTTTTACTTCTAACCAGTTGCTTTTGTTTTCTTTTCTTTTAAATTCACTTGGGGATAGGATATGTCCCAGTGTTGGCGCTTTTCTCAGTTTGCTATCATTGTAAAGCATTGGTATATGTTTATTAATTATTTGTTTTATCTGGATAAATTGTCTGCTGTTTATTACTTCATACAGCAGACAATTTATCCAGATAAAACAAATAATTAATAAACATATACCAATGCTTTACAATGATAGCAAACTGAGAGAGGTATTAATACAAGGATATAACTTTGTAAGTAGAAAAGCGCCAACACTGGGACATATCCTATCCCCAAGTGAATTTAAAAGAAAAGAAAACAAAAGCAACTGGTTAGAAGTAAAAGGCACATATTGCTGTGGAGCATCCAGATGTGTAACATGTATACAGATGCACAAGTCTAAAACATTTATAAACTCAAACACACAAAAAGAATATAATATTAATTGTTATATTAATTGCAACACAAGTTATGTTGTGTATCTGTTAACATGTACACACTGTGGCATCCAATATGTAGGATGCACTGCCCGCCCTTTAAAAAATAGAATGCGAGAACACATAAATCAAATAGGGGCAGAAAGTAGTGCTACCACAGTATCTAGGCATTTCTCCCAATGTAACCAAGGAAATGTTTCCTACTTACAAATCCAAGGTATAGATAAGGTGAGAAATCGAAGCAGAGGGGGAAATAAACAAAAAAAGCTTTTGGAACTAGAGGTAAAATGGATCTTTTTACTGGATACACGGGAACCCAAAGGGCTAAACATAAGATGGGATGTAAGCTGTCACACATAAATATAAAATGAAAAGAAAAAGAGAAGGAAAATAGAACAATATATTAGAAAGAAAGTTACAATCATAAACCCAAAAAAAAGGGGATAAAAACGATTTTCTAAGAAACGAAAAAGAAATGACAACGCAAAACAATAGCCCCCCATTCCAACAAGAGTTTCAGAACTACTAAACATTGTCAGAATTTATAAACCTAAAGTTACATAAAAGAGTAAAACAAAAATCAAAACAAGAAAAGTAATTTTATTGAAATCATTTAATCTTTAAAGAAGAAAAAATATGGAAATGAAACATTAAAATACAATGATGGTAAAGTTGAGAAAAATATAAATAAATATAGACTTCAGAGATTATATAGAAAATAACTTATAGGAATGTAATGTAAACGAAAATGAAATCTTTAGAACACAACAAACAGCTTTGAAAGAGTTAAGAAATTTTAAGGAGGAAATACGTCTTCAATGACGAAAGCTTCCAATGCCTTTTTAAACCATGTGTATGTAATTGTTATTTAATGCCTATGATTACGTGTGGCAACACACGAAACGCGTTAGGATATATGTTTGTGCAATAAAGAAATAAGTTTTTACCGCTACCTGGAGTCCTGTGGAGTGCGTGCCAAGCAGTTGTCTTTTGGCTTGAGAATTTAGCAAGCATATAGCAATGACTAACTGAATCTTGTGCCCATTTTGGCACTGCAACACGGGTAACTGAATGCAGCAGTGCAAGGGTTAGGAGCAACGTGCCCTTGCCTTACAAATATTCACTTAGAACAAAGATCATCCTTCTAATCAGTGAACAATCCAGATAAGCAGTTTAGGTCAAAAGCTGTTCATAGTTCGTTTTGTTTTCTAGCACTACTGTCACCAACGAATAAAGTAATCTATGATAACGTTATCAATATGTCGTCTTTCTATCCCCATTAATATTTGAATTCCTGTAATGTTAAATGTAAATAACAGGGTGCTGGAGATGCTTTTCTTTGGGCTTCACAAATAAATAGCTTTTAGAATTTGCATGCCATTCACTACCTGTAATTTCATAATACTGTAACAATCTACCCCTTCACATTCATTAGGTACAGTATTTTAGAATGTCATGTGGTATCTTTAAAAATAATATTGTAAATTTACAGAAGCAAAAGTGTGACCTCAGTGGGCACCTGCTGCAAAGGGCTACATACCATGCTTGAACCTCATTCAGTGTGTTCTTATCTCCTAATGTTCTCAGCGGTAACCGTACACCACAGATGTCCATGAGGTTCACTTGCTGGCACTATGCCGACTGGAACAAAGTCAGTAACTAATAGCAGTCAGTCATATATTTTCATTTATTTCACTAGAGCTAGCAAGTTGATTGAATTACTGTGGTGTTTGCAGACTTGCTTAGTGTTGGTAACTGAGCCCAAAAAAGTATACAGGTATAGGATCCATTCCATCTGTAAACCCCATTATCCAGAAAGCTCAGAATTACAGAAAGGCTGTCTCCCATAGACTCCATTATAATCAAATAAATCAAATTTTTACAAATGATTTGCTTTTTCCCTGTAATAATATAACATTAGCTTGTACTTGATCCCAACTAAGATATAATTAATCCTTATTGGGAGCAAACCAGCCTATTGGGTTTATTTAATGTTTACATGATTTTCTAGTAGCCCTAAAGACTGAAGAGCAACATTACAGAAAGATGGTTATCTGGAAAATACCAAGTCCAGATCATTCTGGATAACAGGTCCCATACCCATCCATAGTGTGGCCTGCTATAGTGGCAGTAAAGTTGCGATTGGTACCTCTTTACACTACATCAATTAGTATTTTAAAAAATATATATTTTTGTACAATCTTCATTTTTCCTCCATTCACTCTGCAGGAAGGGGAACAATTTGTAAAAAAGATTGGAGGTGTCTTTGCCTTCAAAGTAAAAGATGGCCCTGGTGGAAAGGAGGCAACCTGGGTGGTTGATGTTAAAAATGGAAAAGGCAGCGTTGATGTCAATTCTGGTAAGTGTGTTTCTAGGGGCTATATCCGAAGTCAGTACAAGGATTTTCCCATATGAAAAAAGATCCAAGGATATAATTAAAGAGGCAGTATACCCCCCCCCCGCTCAATTTGAGTTCAATGAATAGGACTTTGTGCTCAACATACTTTTTTCCTATTTTAATAACAAAAATCTGTGCAAGGTAAATAATTAGATTCCCAGTGAACAGGTAATCCTTCCACATAATGGACTGCTAACAAAAAAAAAATAACTAAACTTTGTCTTATTTGGCATAAGAAATAACAAAAAGTAGATTTTTCATGAATTAAATAATAGACCAAAGGTATTTTTGGCATAAGCTGTATTATTATTGTTAATATGTATTTACTGTAGTGCGGAATATGCTGACATTTTAAAAACATACAGAAAAACAGACCTTGCAATCCATGTAGTCATGTTCTACAATAGCTGTACTGTCCCCTTAAGACATTTTTTGCAAAATGCACTCCCTTTTAAAGGAAGCAGGCATTGTATTTCCATATATTGCAATATATTAAAGGTATTGCAGCTAAATGTTTTCTCCATCCTTGGTCTAGACCAGGGGTAGGCAACCCGCGGCTCTGGAGCCTCATGCGGCTCTTCATCCTGCTTGCTGCGGCTCGGTATTGTCCTCTATACAGCCCTCGCACCTGCTGGCGGCTTCTTGAGTGTGAGACCGCGGTTAGCTTACCGGGGTTGCACACTCAGGAAGCCGCCAACAGGTGCGAGGGCTGTATAGATGTCCCAGGAGTGACCGGCAAGACCGAGCCGCAGCAAGATGATTAATCATGGTCCTTACTGCGGTCACACACTCAAGACAAGAGAGGGAAGATCAGCATGGAGCTTCAGAAACAGAAGTCACATTAAACAGATGAGAACACTAGCATTTAATAGGGCTATTCAGTGTTTAATTTATTTCAAAGTAGGCCTACACAAACACTGCACTCCTGTTTCTTGTATTCTGTTGTTGTAATAGTTAAAATTAAAAAAAGGTTAATACTTTTAGGAGTTTATAAGATGTTATATTTTGCGGCTCCAGACTATTTTTCTTTAGTGGATGAGGGGGGCAGAATGGCTCTTTTGATAGTAAAGGTTGCTGAACCCTGGTCTAGACAGTCTTATGTTCACTTCCTTATTCTACTATTTCATCATGCATTTTACTAGGGCTAAAACTTACTTGCAACTTCATTTTCCATAGTTAAAACACAACAAAATATGCTTGCCCTTTGTAAACTGGGAGCCATGGGGATTACTTGACAGAAGGTTTGAATACGGGTGAATACAGGGTGAGTGGGTGAATTGTTATGGAAACTAAACTGGTTAAAAGGGCAAGATGCAAGATTGCATATGTAGCTCTAGTATTAACACTGTAGCCAAACTATCTTATAAAAGCATGGCATCAATTTCCATGGAAATATTGCAGATTACTTTCTTCTTCAATGCAAACAATAAGAATTAATTCTCTTATTTTCAATTATAGATAAGAGCAGACTTTGAAAGTGTCCATAAATAGGCAGACAGTGCCATTTAATATGTCGACATACATTAGGCTAGTTCTATTTTTTTATGTGTTATCTAAATGAGGCTTGTCATGATATCATTTGAGCATGGTATAGAATCTCAGCTGTGGCTGCAGTCTGTAGTAAGTGGCTCTGCATCCACCCCCATGTGATCTGATGAGTGCAGAGGAGCTCTTGTCTTTGTCTGTTTGAAGGCTGAATGTTCGAGACAGATTTGAACAACCACTAGAATGACCAAATCATGTTTGTGCATGGCCATCTTTAACTTATTTCTCCCTTTCTGTGTTTCAGATAAGAAGGCAGATTGTACCATCACCATGGCAGATGCAGACTTGCTGGCACTGATGACCGGGAAAATGAACCCTCAGACAGTGAGTTATCATGCCTGGTTTAAAGAAGCAGTTTTTTGGGGGTTAAAACATTTTAGTAAAAGGAGTGGAGAGTGTAAAACCTCTGAACAAACACCATTTCATGGTGCCAAATGCTATGCCGGAAGACCCCATTCCTACAATTCATACAATACAATAGAAGCATAATTATCAGCAGTGCACTTTTAGTTTTAAAGTAATTTTAAGATGTATGTTGAAAAACATATAAATAGGGCTTTTGGGTTTTTAGGACCTTTATCCAGCATGGAAGGACTTAAAGGTTGCTTTATTAATTGGGGCTAAATACATTTTGAAGGACTTAACTCTTAGTGTGTGCTGCTGGTAATAACACTTCTAAAACATTTCAGTAAGACATAGGATTTATTCACTTGGATAGTGGTGTAATACAGTATGTGCTGAATCAGGGATTCTCCACTGTTTTTAAAGAGCACGGCCAGTTCAGATTTTCAGTAGTTCCTCTATTGCTCATAAATGCTCAAAAATGCATGTGGTGTTAAAGGACAAGGAAAGGCAAAAAAAAAAATCCGATTTTTACTTTCTTTAATGAAAATGAAACCGATCTCCAATATACTTTAATTAAAAAATGTGTACCGTTTTTATAAGAAACCTGACTGTATGCAGTGAAATTCTCCCTTCATTTACTGCTGTGGATAGGAATTGTCAGATGGTCCCTAAGTGCTTCGCAGGGAAACAATCATACTTATGAACAGCAGGGGGAGCCCCCGCCTTACTTCCCAGCCATGCAGAACTCAAGCAGCTTTGTTTATGACAATCCCTAAGCAGCCCAGACCACACTGAGCATGTGCAGGGTCAGGGTCAGGCAAAGATGTTTAACAAAGTTACAAGATGACAGCCCCCTGTGGACAACTTTGAAAGCATAAATTATTTGTTTGATTAGGCTTTGTGGTGCAGTAAGTTCATGCTTATGTTTAGTATACAAAATACAGCATTTCTAGCCTTATTCTATTTTAGACTTTCCTTGGCCTTTAATGCTTCTTTTGTGGGGAAAAAGCTTTTAAGGATTGCTTTTTAGAAAAAATGTGGGTCTAGTTATCATGCTGTTTAAAAAGTAGAAAAGTGAAACATTACTGGTAATATTGCTCATCGCCACCTTTCAGATCTTTTCTTTTGTTTTCTGTTGAAATCGAATTTACGAAGTAAAAAGTAATGATAATAAAATCTTACTGAGCTGGTTCCTGTCTTTCAGGCCTTCTTTCAGGGCAAGCTGAAGATAGCTGGAAACATGGGGATGGCCATGAAATTGCAGAGCTTGCAGTTGCAACCAGTGAAAGCCAAGCTGTAAATCATCCTGATGAAGCAAGCAGTATAGAGCTAAGATGTCATTCCCTCCAATTTCATTCTGGCAATGACTTCTTGTGGATCAATGGCATCTGGTATTTTTACCAGCACTGAAGGAAATGTTTTCTACAACCCTTTCATTATAGGACAGGCTGTTTTTATTTCTACTTAAAGCCTGTACATATGAAGTGTGCCCTGAAAATCTTTTTTAAAGGTACAGGTTGTACATGAGCATGTATAGCCCTTTGGGCATATCTGCGTGCCAGCTTTGGCTGTGTATGTTAGAGCATTGTTCTGTCTACCAATGAAAAGGTTTAATAAGTCTTAAGGAAAGGCCTTTCTATCCTCAAAGTGTTTCCTTTCTTTTTTCTAATCTACTCACCAATTGTCATACGAATAGATGGCGTTACAGTGATTGAACTAATTTTGCTGCGTGTGAGACCTGCAGAGCCATAACCACTTGTGGCACTTCTGAATACTTGCCCTGGGCCTGATATGACTTTTATTCAACCTATAGAGCTATTTTGGCACTGATAACATACAGGTTTTCATGGTGTATTAACATTTAATAAAACAACTAATTTCACTTGTTTTATATTTGTAATTTATTTGTTACAACCATGTATGTTTTCAGAACAATTCCCTTTTTTTGTTATGTAAGGTGGTGGAATGATCTAGTGAGCTTACTTGCATTTCTTGAGTTGCACGGTCACCACATCACACAACACAAAGTGGTATTCTCAAGATGATAGAAGCAGAATGATTTTGTTTGCAGGAGCAAAACTAGAAAAAAAACATGTAAATGCCAGTTTTACTTAATAGTTACATAGTAACTATGAATTCATGACATAGTAGTTTAAAGGGGTTGTTCACCTTCAAACACTTTTTCCAGTTCATTTAATTTCTGATAGTTTACTAGAAATACACTTTTCCCAATTACTTTCTATTTTCTTTTTTTAGATTTTCTAATATTGAAGTGTGAAGTTAAATATTTCACCTAAAGCTGGGGGGGGGGTCGCCGACTCTTTTTAACTGTTCTAAATTGATACATTTAGTTGATACATTTGTTCTCTTTGTCCCTGCTGAGCAGAATCCCTGAGTTTCATTACAGACAGCTGTTAGAATTGATACAATAGTTGCTAATATTCCACAGATATGGCTGAGAAATGTATCCACTTATGTAGCCACTAATTGTCATAAATTGTACAGTTCAGAATCTGCTCCTGGATCACTGAGCTGCCAGAGTGAGACACCAGAGACACAAACTTTAAACTTAAATTTTGGAAAAACAATAAAAAATACAAAATTAAAGCGTTTGGAATGTGAACAACCACTTCAAGTTGGAAAATACACACATACCATCAAGTTTCATTTTTCTTGTCTAACTGAAACCCGCTTTAATTTTTAGTTGTTTCAGAGGAAGGCAAACAACCCTGGAACCATCTCCATGTTGCTTTGGACAGATTCTTTCTGAATTCAAGATGGCAGGCCAGACCCTTGATCTGTTTGTATTACACTCTAGGGTGCTTTATTCGCCAGCCGTTAGATCCTTTCGATAGACACAAGAACATCCATTTGGCTTTAGAGAGCAGAGGGAAAAATCTTCCTGACTTTAAAACGGCAATTGGGCCAGTCCCTTGATAAATTTTAACTAAGAATTCACTTCATTAACCCTCTATTTTCTTCCCTGCTAAAATTACATTATTATTAACATGTATTTTTAAGGTGCAAACATATTACCCAGCACTTTACAATAAATAGTTTTAAACAAAGAATATTCAGAATTACATACATATTATTATTATTATTAACATGTATTTATATAGCGCCAACATATTGCGTAGCACTGTACATAGCAACAAATAACACAAAGGGTGAAGAAGGCCCTGCCCAAAATAACTTACAATCTAAAAACATTACCAGCTGTCACTGTCAAAAAGTCTTGGCACCTTTAGACAGAACCTCCTTTATTCTAATCTCCATAGATGCTATTTTGTCTGCTGGTGAGTCAAGCATCCTAGAGTGTATTGTATGGTTCCCTTATATCAGGGATCCCCAACCTTTTGAACCTGTGAGTAACATTTAGAAGTAAAAGGGGTTGGGGAGCAACACTAGCATGAAAAATGTTCCTGGAGTGCCAAAAAAGGGCTGTGATTGGCCATTTAGTAGCCCCTATGTGGATTTTCAACCTACATTGAGGTTCTATTTGGCAGTGCACCTGGTTTTTATACAACCAAAACTTGCTTCCAAGCCTGGAATTAAAAAAATAAGCACCTGCTTTGAGGCCACTGGGAGCAACATCCAAGGGGTTGGAGAGCAACATGTTGCTCACGAGCTTCTGGTTGGGGATCACTGCCTTATATATTTATACACAATTATCGTATTCCCTTTTCAGTGCCTCTTTTCTAGTGTGAACAATGCCAATCTCAGCCTTCCACGTAACAAGCATTTCCAAACTTCCAGGTTTATAACCTTATATTTATCAGATCCTGCTCCAAGCATGACACATTCTGGATGCATCTAATTGGTCTGCATATTTTTGTGTCATTGGCTAATACTGATACATTGCATACAATTCCCACCCCTACACAGAAACAGAGGCTTGTATTTGTGAGATGCTAGACAGATAAGTTATGTTTCATAGCTTTACCACTAGGGTGCAGCCTAATGCAAGGATGTCGACTCTATAATAGATTGTTCCTGTGTAAAAACCACCCACAGCTAAGATGCTAAAATGGAGAGCTTTAAAAAAAAAAGTTCCGTAAGCCTGTTTTTTGCATTTATACTCAAAAATGAGGGGTTGTTCACCTTTTAGTATGATGAAGTTACTAGAGAGTGATATTCTGAGACCATGTTTAGCTGGCTTACATTTTTTTATGTTTGGTTTTTGAGTTATTTAGCTTTTTATTCAGCAGCTCTCCAATTTGCAATTGCAGCACTCTGGTTGCTAGGGTCCAAATTACCTTAGCAACCATGCATTGATTTGAATAAAGGTGAATAGTAAAAAGTAGCAATAACAATAAATTTGTAGCCTTACAGAGCATTTGTTTTTAGATGGGTTAAGTTAAGGCAAATAATTCAAAAACTATAAAAATATATATATTTTAGAACAATTGAAAAGTTGCTTGAATTGGCCTTTGTAATACTATTTTGAAAATAATTAAAATACACATTAACTTGAAGCTATAGTAATAGGGAAATGCACATTAGGGCATGGGCATACAGGACTATGTCATGACTTTAAGTGCTGTGTTCTTTAAAGAAACAAAATCACAGCACAGAAGCAGCTCTTTCATATACCTTAAAAGAGAAGAAAAGTCACAATCACTTGGGGTGCCAAAAGTTACTCTACGACACCACAGATCGATCCTCTTTTTCCTCTCAGGGCTAACACATACATTGTAGAGATAGTAGCGTTAAAAATCCAGCTTTTCCATTAAAGTTTTCAGTCATGCATGTGCACTTGCGCAATGAAAGAAATAGCAGGAAGGGGATTGCAATGTAGTGCATGCTGGAGCCCCGGTTCAGGGCAGCTTTCTGCTAACAGGAGCACCGGCCTGGGGTATCAGGTAATTAAATGCAATCACTGGGAGTCCCAAACTTTTGGCAACCCTTTCCCCCATGATTATTGCCTTCTCCATTAATGTAAATTGCCTGGCAAGCGCTCATATCAATGCAGGTCAGGTAAACAGCAGACTAAAGAAAGTACCTGTACTCATTTGCAGCCTGCTCTTGCCTGACAGAAGCTATCAATCTACATTATAGTCTATGGTGGGCTATTTTTCTGCTATTAAAAAAAACAGCATAACTGCTTAAGGAATAAATAAAAAACATGGTTCTTAAAGCACCTGAATTTGCACCCTATGCCACTGCTTATATGGATCAAATGTAATCATGCAGGACATATTACTAAAACTAAAAACAATCAGTATGGCTAAAAAGACTTGTTTTATATACAGACTATAATTCAACAACCAAAAGGTTTAGCATCTTTAAAACAGTAATGATCCAGGCCTTCAAATTTGTGGACAGAAACTCACCACTTTTTTTTTATTAGTGCCAGTGACACAGCGCATGCTCAGTATGCTCTGCAGAGTCGGATTTACAATGTGGGCACCCCTAGGCCAGGTGACTGCTCCCTATGCCTCCTCCCCATTCATGCATGTACATGCCCAGTTTTCTGCTGGATTTCTGGGTATTTGGTGTGCAAGAGGCTGCGCATTCCCAGTGCTTCAGAAAAATTAAGATGTGGCTGGGCGCACGCTGTCCAAGGCCCAGGTCTTTGTGGCCGTCCCATACATCCGGGTCTGGTGCTCTGGGCAGCTATTGAGAAACTAAGCTTAGGGGTCTTCACAAATCACCAAGCAGAAAACTGCACGGATTGCAGCCTTAAAAATGCTTGTTTATATTTCTGGGCTGAAATACACCCTGCCTTTGCAATGACTGGCAGATTCCAGTGGTTGGGACAGGAATGAGGAAAACCCCATAGAGTTTTCTGCAGTGGTTTTTTAGAGAAAGCTCTAGTGGTGTTATTTCCTTCATTGTAAGGATTTTACGCATGAAAGTGAGTTCACTATTTGATAAATATAGTCCCAAAAATCACATATAAGATACAAACAAATAGAAAGGGGTAACATTTCCCTGTGGCACACAATGACAAGCTTCCATATATACACCCCTAAACATGGCAAGTTTTGCCCCAAACTAACTGCTTTGTGCTAGTATTGATATGCAAATTATACCTGGTATTAAACCTGGTGCATGGATCGTACATACAGTATGTTGTTGCAAAACTCTCCAAGTTTAGAATTTCTACCCCTAACAGTTATCGTGGGCGGCTGTGTAAATTTTAGAGCGCTCACAATTCATAGTGGGGAGGGCCCATGTGTTCTTCCTGTAGCAGGGCCCACCTGCGAGTAGTTACGCCACTGACCCATGTTCCATTACTACTAACTTCATCCTCTAGGGATGTTAAACTGGAGGCTTAATTTTATATCCCTCAGTCTGCATAAGTGTTACAAACACACCTGCAATTATAATATCCTAATATATATATATATATATATATATATATATATATATATATATATAAAGAAAAATGGGCCTAGTGCACACAGAACACTGGTCACTACCCAGGTGCTGGAACACAGAAATTGTACAATCAATAAAGAAAAGAATCCGCACTCATGGGTCTTGTGAAGCAAAAAACTTGTTAGTGTTTATTCGACATTTTGGCTCCTAAACACGAGCCGTCCTCAGGATATATATATATGTACTCACTTTAGATTCCAAAATAAACACATTCAGATAAATATTAAAGAATTAAACTTTGTAAAGATTTGGAAAAATATTTCTGTTAAGTACATCACTATACATGTGGACAACACCCAGAGGATCATGTACGTTCCGAATGAATGAAAACTCACTAATACCTGAGAGATTCATAAATCCTAAATGCTTAGTATCCAGCCTTTTGCTGGATTGTTTTTTCACTATCCAGTTATCATAAATGGAATTACAGCAGCCCCATTCCAGACATAGTTTCTAATGTTAGAATGAGGGGAGGAACAGCTGCTGGTCTTATTCAAAGTGTGTGTTCCAGACAGTAAGCTTATGTTTCATAATGCTGCACAGACACAATAGTTCTGAACCCTTTAGTGTGGACTGGCTAAAATATGAGGGTATCCTTTCAGCACTTGTACAGACATTAATGCCAATGTACCTTAATCATTTATTAATTCAGTATTTATATGGGATTTCATTCTCTCAAATTCTTCAATTTAGGCCTTAACCAATGATGGATTAAAGGAACAGCAACACCAAAAATTAAGTGATTGATATATAATGTAGTGTTTCCCTGCACTGGTACAACTGGTGTGTTTGCTTCAGAAACACTACTATAGTTTATATAAACAAGCCGCTGTGTAGTGATGGAGGCAGTCATTCAAAGCACAGGTTACATAGCAGATAGCAAATGCACTCTGTAGAATACAGAGCTTATCTGTTATCTGCTAAGTAGCCTCTGCCTGTTCTCCTTTTTTTGCTTGAATGGCTGCCCCCATAGCTACGCAGTAGCCTATTAATATAAACTATAGTTGTCTTTCTAAAGCAAACACAAATGCTTTTAAATGGGAATTTAAATGGAAAGTCGGTGAGTTTTTCTGTTGTAGTTCTAATCTCGCACTTTGATAAATCTGCCCCATAATGTATATTTTCATGCACTTCATATAAAAGCAGTTATCCTTGTAACTAAAAGGGACCATGTAGCGTGATCCCATGATCTTCTAATGGCTCTGGAAAGTTTCCTCATTGTGTTCATTCAAATCCAAACCCTGCCAGTGCCTGGATTATATAATGGACTTCCGGCCCAGTACTGCATGATAATATTCAGCACAATGCAGTAGGTTCCATTCAATCCATTGCTAAATAATGATTGGTCAGAGTTCCATTGTTTATGTAATATCAGTATACAGCACAATAGGAACAGGTGCTGTAGATGCCTGGAGCAAACACAAACACACAAAGAAATCACATGAATGTTCATCCAGCAGCAGTGAGTGGGTTTCACTCCAATGCCAAGTTCCTTTCCTCTTTCCTCCCCCTTTTGAGGCTGCCTGACATTCTCCCAAATCCTCACATCTGCCAGGAAAAGCAGGACGTTCCCCACTCCCACATCTGGGATGGATCCTGTTTGCCTGGGAGTGAGAGGTTGAAATCTGTGGGTTCCCTGACATGGCATGAAGTCTTTCTTTATATGTTCCTCTCTGCCTGGAACTTCATATCTGTGTCTGCAAGGTGAGAAGGAGTGTTGGCGGTGAATATCAGCAGGTGAGCAACAGAGGGGATTTGACATTGTGCCAATTACATATAGAGGGGGTGCAGGAAGAATTAAATGTTTGAAAGCATGGGATAATAGTTGGAGGCTGGTCATGGATAGAAGGCTTTGGGTTTATGAAGAAAGATAATTTAGTAGTTATCCAGCCTGTAGTCTTCCAGCTGTTGAACTACAATCCCCACAATGCTTAAGTGCAACAACAGCTAGAGGGATGCAGGCTGAACTACCTGGACTACACAGCAGTGTCTCCAGTTGCAGGAGAAATGTATGCCTGAATTCACCTTATTTAGGGCACTCTGCTGCTTCATGGTATGATGGCACCACTCACACATCTATTCCTTACAAGAGTTTCACAAAAAATAATGCTGCTTAAATGGAGAAGTTCTGGCTTCAGACGCAGTTATACAGAAAGCAGCTCATTCTAATTGAGTTATCACCTGTAACAGGACATTGAACCTACAGTTCACGAGCACCATTTGCCACTGAGCACCCAACTCTCTCTCTGCATAAGATTATATTCACCGATCCTTCCATCTGCTTCTTATTACCTTGGTACAGTACTTGTGTCATAATTTCACTGGCTCAGATTAGTATGTGCCTTTTAATCTTATTTTCTCCCTCAGGACTTAAAATGTTAAGAATTTTATATTTGCAGCATAAATGGTTATACTGGCATTCGTTCAGCTTCTTAATGAGTGATACGCACATAAAGAAAACTTAGTATTTATCATGGAATTTTAAAAGTTTGCGAATTGTTTTATTTTGTGATTGAAGAACTGTAATGTTTTAATGTAAAAAGTTACAATATATTCCTTCATTGTGTGTTGTGACTACAGTAAAATGAATAGGTATGCATGTTTAATGCTAAGTACTCTGCACAATACGTTCGGTGTACATTTACTAAGCTCGAGTGAAGGATTAGAATGAAAAAAACGTAGAATTTCGAAGTTTTTTTTTGGCTACTTCGACCATCGAATTGGCTACTTTGACTTTTGACTACGACTTCGACTTCGAATGATTCGAACTAAAAATCGTTCAACTATTCAACTATTTGATAGTCGAAGTACTGTCTCTTTAGAAAAAACTTTGACTACCTACTTCGCAAACTAAAACCTACCGAGCATCAATGTTAGCCTACGGGGACCTTCCCCATAAGCTTTCGAACCTATTTCTGATCGAAGGAAAATCGTTCGATCGATGGATTAAAATCCTTCAAATCGTTTGATTCGAAGGATTTAATCGTTCTTTTTTACGTTTTTTCCTTCAATCGTTTGATCGAACTAAATGCAGTAAATCCTTCGACTTCGATATTCGAAGTCGAAGGATTTTACTTCGATAGTCGAATATCAAGGGTTAATTAACTCTTGATATTCGACCAATATTAAATGTGCCCCATGTCGAAGACAAGAGACATTTACCTATTACTAGATATGAAATGTAAGGATCTGTTTTTAATGTTTAAGGTAGGGTAAGCTGGATTCAATTGGGATCAATCAATTGTTGTGTTTAAAATTACCATAAATTCCTAGAATCCATACTTTTATTCTAACCAAGGAAGCTGTTTACCAGCTTTGTGTAGTTGCTAGTGAAAATCTTCTCCAGGGAGAATGGACTACTTCAAAACATTTTGCACTAGAAATGCAGATCTGCACTTCCCCTATGAATACAGCACTGCCTGCATTTGACAGAGCTGTATTCATGAGGGAAAGGTGTTAGAAGACATGTAAACTTCCCTGTTACTGCCCCTACCTTTCTCCTAACTTGAATGTTGTTCAGATGCAGGTTGCAATAGAACCCAGTACTTGCTGTCTGTCCTATGGCAGGCAGTAAGGAAAGGGCTGCCTTATGCCCTCCAGTGTCAAGTGCTGAGCATAGATATGCCCCGATCGCAAATGTTTCTGTATGAGGCAAGACACCAATCTGCATGAATTTGTGCCCTTTAGCTTTTGCTTCCAGAGTAGTAGCATACTATGCCATATTTTGCAAATATTGTCTGGAAACTTTATAGCTATCTGTGTGACTTATGCAGTAGCGTTCCTAGAGGGGGGGCAGGCCCTGGTGCGTGACGCCACATTTTCAATGGCGCGGGCTGCCGGGGGTGCGGGCCCTGGCCCGCTCGCATCCCCTGCTCCCCCTGTAGTTCTGCCACTGGACTTATGTTATTAGGAGATCTGCCCTCTTTCCAGACTTCTTTAATATGGTCTGATTAGTCACTTGCAAATGGAGGCTACTAGCATTTGAGTGTGGTTCTAGGATGCAATAGTAATGTTCCATGGGTTCTTTTTTTAATAAAAACTGATCATTTTTTAATGCAGATGAAGGCCTGTGTCCTGGGAACTCTGTGCATATCATTAAATCTAACACTTACATATAAGCTGCTGTTTTCCTAGTTACTTCATTGTGATGACTCACATGAGTCATCTTTATGTAGGAAAAAAGCGACACTAAAACCCCCCACCTTTTTTCAGGGTTTTTTCCTGTCCAATTTTTTTTAGCTCAGATAATATATTTAGAATATGAGTAGGTTGGCTGTATATATGTTAAAGCTCATGAAAGAGCTTGATTAGTAACTGCTAATTGGAAATAGCAAATACTGTTGCTAAAGGATAAACACTAGTTGTAGAGAACATATTGCAAAGAAAACGTATTCAGTAATAATATAGCCTATGAGCGACCTTCAGTTCTGACACTAAAAATCTTCTTCTCAGTTGCCAGACATATGACAGTAAAGTTTAACTCTGAACAAACCCTTCATTGGCACTGAACAAGAGCAACAGAAACTGTTTTTACAGTTACAGTAGAACCCCCATTTTACGTTTTTCAGGGGACCAGAAAAAAATTGTGTAAAATCCAGGAAAATGTAAAATTAGGGAAATGTATTATGCACAATATATAGGTGGGACCACAAAACAACAATTTAAAATGAGGGAAAACTGTTTTTGCTTTGTTACTTCATTTAGTCATGTGGGGAAAAAAACGTCTTTCTAATGAAAACGAGATTTGAACTTTAAACAATTATACATGCAATTTTGGAACAATTGATCCATATCTAATCCACTCTCTTTTAGTACTTGCAGTAGGACAGAGGGCTGTGCCTTAAAACTCCTCTAATTAAAGGAGTAAATAAGTAAATACCAATAACAGTAAATGAAGTGCAAGTAGTTCTCAAGCAAGCAGTGCATTTAACCAAATGTATTAATAGGATAGAAACTCAGATCTCATGTCAGTGCCGGTATTCTTGTTACACTTGTTAAGCTTGGCACTTCGTCTTGATATGAGTACTTCTTGGAATTGACAGTGTTGCTGAAAAGTAATTTCTTAAGTACTTCTGCAAAATTATTATTACTGCCTCCCTAAGCAAGGGATTCCATTATATTTAATGATACCATTTATCAGATCTCTTCCAATGATGATCACTTGTAGGAATAGAGCACCTTAGAATTTCCTATGAAGATCCTATGAAGGTCCACATTATGGAAAGATCCATTATCCAGGTCCCGAGTATTCTGGATAACAGGTCTCATACCTGAACACTACAGGGACAAGTAATCAATAATGAATGCAGTAATGCAATAATACAGCCAACATTTTAACATAACCACTTTCCACATAACTTTCCCCATGTAACTTTTTGAAAAATGTCTGGGCTATAAAATTTCTTGAAGATCCATTCATTTTCAGTTGGATATCCTTGATATAGGTAATCCATGCCAGCACTATCTAAGATCTTTGAGGCTGGCAGCCAATCCCAGGATTTTTAGAAATCCATCTTAGTACAAAGCAAAGTTTGATCGACTTTTTAATGAAAAACAGATCAAGAAACTATAAAAATTCTTAGACTTAAAAAAGTTATCTCGGAAAAAAGCACATTTCCGCTGAAAGCACCATCACAGTTGCTATGAACAAAGTTTTAAACTTTACAGGGTGAGCACAGTGAGCCCTCCGAGAGTAATCACCAAATGAGCAACACTGGCTTTGTCTGCTTTGCACTGCAGAGCTCTGCAAAAAGCATTCCACATGCTATTAAATGGGGATTTAAGGAATTATATATGTTAAAAAGACATCTGTTAAACAGATAAGAAGTGATTTACGTTGCAGGGAAAATAGGTAATAGCTTGAAGAGTTACCATACACCAATATTAAAGACACAAATGCAATTCAGAATGGTGACCTGTGGATACTCTCAGCAATGGGAGACATAGCCCTCCAGCTTAACCTTAAATCCATTTTAGTGATTGTATGAATAAATCAGGCAAGTAAGTAGTTATTACATCTGCAGGTCTTTGTCATGCTTGCATTACTCAAAGATTGACAAGAGTATTAGTACACATTTTTACAGTTCTTGGTGCATAGCCATACAAGTAGAAAGTCTCACCAATTGTTACTTGGGGTCTGGGTGTATGTCAGGAAACAAAACCTGTACTTTATGTTTGAACACTCCTGCACTATTCTGGTGAGCCACAGGGGAATCTTAGTGCTTATGTTGGACACTGCCCTGAACAGACTTACAAAAATGTTTCTTGCAACACGTTAACAATATGTGTTGTCGTTAACAATATGTGTTGTCAATCAAGCAATCAAGGCCCTTTTAAGCCTGTGCAATAGAACTTTTTGTGGCTTGATCGTCCAATCTGGCCTCTAACCTGCGTGATTCCTGGTTCCTGTGTCCCCTGCCTGGCTCCGTGTCCTCTACCTGTTTTCCATGCTCCTGCCCTCCTTTTCCCACCTGGTCGCCCTTCTCCTGCTGCTGTGGATTTCCCTGGTTCTGACCTCCGGCCTGTTTCTCAACCTTGCTCGTCTGCTGCCTGCCATTTGACCTAAGCCTGCCTTTCGGACTTCGCCTGTCTGCCGCCAGGCCTGACTATTTTGCATGTTTCTGGACTTTGCACTTCTCCACTGTTAGCCTCATCACAGGCTAGTATTTGGGACTCCTGTCTGTTTGATTATTTTCTTATTTTGCTATTAAATCTATTCTCTTTGCTTTACCATGGCTTCTGATAATTCTCCCATAGACTCCATTTAATTCAGATAATCCAAATGTTGTCCTTGTTCTATGTAATAAAACAGTACAGGTATGGGATCTGTTATCCAGAATGCTGAGGACCTAGGGGTTTCCAGAAAACAGATCTTTCCGTAATTTGGATCGTCATACCCTGTCTACTAAAAAAATCATGTAAACATTATATAAATCTAATAGGCTAGTTCTGCTTCCTATATGGTTTCATGATATCTTAGTTTAGACACAAGATACGGTTTTATTTTCTCAGACGCTCTCTCATTCAATATGGTACCAATATTGTAAAGGAAAATATGTATGTATGGCTATATGGCAGGTTTAGGATCTTTAGTGGGGAAAATATTTGAAGGCTTAAGATATCGAATTCAAGAATAAAAGATCAGAAGATCATAATTAAGATGACAGCCTGAGAAAGGGATTATACCTTAATGGAAATGTTTTGGTCAGCCTGTCTTGCTACTGTTCAGTTTGAAGTACAGTACAGATATTGGACCTTTAATCCAGAATGCTCAGGACCTGGGGTTTCCTAGATAAAGAGTCTTGCCTTAATTTGGATCTCCATATATTAAAGCTACTAAAAAATCAATTAAACATTTATCAAATCTAAAATTCTAATCTAGAATTGTTCTGCCTTCAATAAGGATGAATTATAGCTTCGTTTGGATCAAGTACAAGCTACTGTTTTATTATTACAGAGAAAAAGGACATCATTTTAAATAATGTTAATTATTTTATTAAAATCGAGTCTGTGGGAGATGGCCTTCTCATAATTCTGAGCTTTCTGGATTACGGGTTTGCTGATAATGGATCACATACCTGTATTACTGAATGAACCTGACATGTAAACCATTTTGTACAGGACAGGGTATTTCTCTAGTTCCTTGTTTTCTTGTCTTGTTTCATTCTAATCTTATGCCAAATGTATCAGTGGTCACATTAACACAGTTTAAGCCTTTATAAGGCTTTAACTTCATCATTCTTCTGTTACTTTTTTGGTTACATTCTTATTTGCATTGATCCTGGAACAAAATAGTGATAGAGACAAATTTAATCCTTTTTTTTTTTTTTCCAACATAATTGCAGACATTCCTAGCTATTAACTAAATTTTCAGTAAGATTAAATAATGAATACGTACAATTTCCAGTGATGTGCAGGGGCTGCGAAGTAGAAGATATCCCACTGAAGGGTTAATGTGTAATTAGAAGACGTATAATGATTCTTGTGTTCTGTTAAGCATTAGTAAAAGTTTCCAGACACTGAAAAAAAACAGCTTTTCCTAAACTTCTAAAATTTTTACAGTGACATATGTAGTATGTTAAGTACATTGTGTTCCATGCTACAGAACCCTTTATATGTACTATATCATATGTATGTAGTTACAGACAGTCTGTGTTTATGTAAGTATGCATATCCTGATCACAGCCATCCCTGCTATGGTTAATATCATTATCTGCAAATCTTATTTATGCAATGTAGTTATATACCACAGCAAATAAATTGTTTCTCATTCTTATCAGCCCTTGGTCAGTATTCGTCTGACAATTTGTCTGACATGACCTATCCTTCATAAAGCCATGCTGATTGCTGCTCATAATGCCATTCACTAGGACCAAATTTTGAATGTGATCCCTTAGCAAACCTTCAAATAATTTGCCCACAACAGATATCAAATTTACTGGCCTATAATTGCCAGGCTGAGATCGTAATCCCTTTTTAAATATTGGTACCATACCAGATGAAAGATTAATCTGAGAAAATCAGAAATAGAGGCCAGTCTAAAACATACTGGTACCTTGACCTTTTCTATATCGCTCCTCCTTTTCTATCGCCCCTGTCCCTCAAAAACAAAGTATAGCCACTGATATTAACTGCCCATTCATGCGACTCATTCAGCCATGTTTCGGCCACACCAATCACATTATATTTTCCCTCTAGCTTTCCCATTTTACCAGTCAGACTCCTTGCATTTGCGAACATACATTTAATACTGGTACCATATTGAACATATCACATGTGGGCTTCCCTGTCCTTAACAGTACCCCCAACCAAATCTCCTCCCCCATTTTCCCTTCCTTTGCCCACTTTCTCCTCTAACCTGTCTTCCACATAATCCTTTACTGAACCCTCCTCCTTTTTTTGTTTGGATCTATCACGCTTCGGGGGCGATACCATGTGGTAGCACAGAGGAACATCCCCGATGCATCAGTGAATGCCCCCTTTCTTCTGCTCACATCCCTGGCAAAAGAGCCTATAGCCAATTGAGAAATCCGCCCCCTCCTCCCTGCACCAATCTCTCAGCCACTCATTAATGTCCCTAAGCTCCCGCTGTCTCCTTAACATTACTCGTGGCTCAGGTAATATCTCTGAGAAAATTACCTTGGAAGTCCTCGCCCTCAACTTTACACCTAGTTTTTTAAAATCATTCTTGAGAACTTCATCACCTCCTCTAACTTTGTCATTGGTACCTATGTGTACCAAGACCACCGGTCCCCTCCCAATAACCTGTCCACTCTATAATTACATATCACTAAAAAGGAGGTTAGGTTATATAATTCGCCAAACATCATAACTACAGTATGAACTATATATGAAAATATATAAAAACACAACTGTTATATTATTAATATACTATATCTATACTATTATCTAATTATTGCATACCCATACTCCAATATATGTTTGCACAGATATGTATAACTATATCAAACAAGCCATACCCAAACACTGGACACATATGATAATAAAAGTACCATATGTGTTTACACAAAACATATACAGTTACATTAAAAACGAAAACGGTTATATATAAATGTTTATAGCATAATTCCTTCCTGTTTTGAAGACCAAAACATAAACCAACCAAAGGGGCCTTCTCTTAAGTTGCAAATGCTTCCTGCCTGGTACAACTTGTGCAGACAGCAGGGAATACTGAAAAGCTGCAACCCTTTCCCTGTCATATTAAAAATAACTTAAACTAGCCACACATTGACTTTCATTGTCCATCGGTTTGATCATATACATCCAATATTTGCAGGTCAATGAAGAAATGGCCTGGATGTCAATTAAGATCCCCTTGGACTCTCCACACTGTGATATTCTAAGTTTTGTAGTACAGAGGCACAATAAACCGTACAGAACGATTTGGAGAGATAAAACTCCACTGAAGAAAGGATGAATGACTAAGGACTTCAAAGCGGAATAGGGAAAAAACACTGAATTCTACACAAAACTGAACACTGAACTTTCCTACAACTAGTTGTTAACCCCTTTATTTTTATTACATACATAAAGAACAAACTAAAATGTAATAGGTGATTATAATAGGGCTACATCTAATCATAAGGAATGTGGTCTCCAATGTTTCCCCCAAAGCTTCAAATGATCGTGAAGTTGTTTTCCATCTTTCTAATGGGGGCACCCTTGAGCTTAGTCTTCTACAGTCTAGAAAACATAGCATGAGCAGTGCCAACCAAATTTGATAGAATGGACAGCAGGAGGGTCACATAATTTAAAGGCAGAGATCTTTAATTATTGGGCTGCTGTACCTCTGAGTCAGTTCTTGTTATAGATAAGGTAAATCATTTCTTGTCTGATACATTTTTTTAAGCTTTGGTGTGCATTTAAGTCCAGTCCAGTAGACATAGCTACGGATCTTGCAATAATCAGACACCACTATAACTGGCTTTTTTTTTTTTTTCTTGTTTCAGAGCTCAATTATTTCCTGTTATTTGTTAATCTGTAATACATGTTCAGTGATTTAGATATATAGACATCCCACTGGCCCTGTATTGTTTCCCTGAGTGGCCTCCGTACAGGAATGTGCAATTTTCGTTACATTTTATGGAGAGACAAATACTTTTTACCAGAGAATTAGAATGAATAAGCAAAACACTCTACATTCAGTATACATGAAAAGCACAACTTCAAATACTGAGATTAGGAGATATCGACATGCCTTTTATAGTCCTTGTTTTTGTTCCTTCCTCATATCATTGCCAAGAAATCTTAATCCGGTGATTAGAAAAACATCTGGGAGTATTTAGCATTCAAGTACTATTCCCTAAATCACAGTCATGACTGATTTACCCAACAAGTGTATATGTGGCATCTTGGATGTGCTCCTGACCAGAAGAGTCTTCCAGCTCTGATCACAGGTCTCTTGTCAATATTTTACCTGCCTTTTAAATATGATGCTAATAATTCAACTGCTAATGACATGCCTTGTAGAGCATATTAATGTACACTTAATATTTAATGAACTAAGGGGATTTGGTGGAAAAACCTTTTTTTAAGTAAATCACACTAGCGTTGAATTTAAAATTAACTAAGTATTGGTATCAAGCCGTGGCACGGAGTTAAGTTAAACCAGTTGCTGTTTTAGATATTGAAGAATTGATTGAAGGAGATCAACTGGATTGGGGGATTAATTATAATTGTTTGGGTGTAATTTTTAAATAGAGATCTTAACATTTGAAGAGTGGAATTAATTACACAGTGTGGATATCTACGCTCCTTGCACTTTAATTTAAATAATCAGTTGTGAATTCATTTATTACACTGTTGTGGAATTCAAGCACCCACCACTTTAATTTATAATTGATTAAATCACTAAGATATTAATCAAGAATGATGGCACGGATGTGAACAAGCAGCACTTTATATTTATAATTAATTTATAAGTGGAATTGATTGGGTGGTGTTGAAATTAATTGAAGGTCCATTGGGTTAATTTAATAAGTGACTATTGTGGGATAATTGATCCCGAATCTAGAGGATATCAGGTATTGAGAATTGGTTAATGAGATCATTTTTGGTGGAATAAATAAATTGGAGAACTTATAAAAAACCAATACAGTCACAAACAAGGTTCTTTTTTCTCTTTTTCGTTATATTTGAATATATCTATAACTCCTTGGGAAGAGTAAGGAGATAATTGTAATTGAGAAGAGTTAATTCTTCCCCTTTTTCCAATATTATACATAATGCTCTGACACCTTGTACACCTACACCATGGGGCACATTTATCAAAGGTTGAAGTGAAAATTCAGATTAAAAAAATTCAAATTTCGAGCTAAATTTTGTGTCCTTCGACTAGGGAATAGTCCGAATTTGATTCAAATTTGAAAAAAAATTGTAAAATTGAATTTTGAAATTTATCATGTACTGTCTCTTTAAAAATTTGACTTTGACCATTCGCCATCTAAAACCTGCTGAATTGCTGTTTTAGCCTATGGGGGACCACCTAGAACCTATTTGGAGTAAATTGGTGGACTTTGAAAAATCGAAGTTTTTTTGGGGAAAAACTTTGATTCGTACGGTTGGTCTTTTTGAATTTGAATTTCAAAGTTTTTCAAATTCGAAATTCGACCCTTGATAAATCTGCCCCCATGTGGAACTGCACAGGTAATTACAGAAAATCATATTAATAACATAGATTGCAAAAGTGCATTCAGCCTTTACCTGGACAAAAGATGTGAAATTGTATCACAAAGCTGCAAAGAGCACTGTAAATTCTGCCTGCCATATACATCTCTGTGTTGTTAAGATCCCACCCTGCTGCCCATGGGACAGGGCAAGAAGTGGTTACTCCAGGAAGCCCCTGTGAACTGGGATGGAGAAAACATCCACCCCTTCCTTTTTTATTTTTAAAGGACAACTATAACTCCAAACAATGTAGATCTCTATAAAAACATATTGCATAAAACAGCTCATATGTTAAACCCTGCTTTATCTAAATAAACCATTAAAAATATACATTTTTAGTAGTATGTCTCATTGGGTAATCTTAAAGGAGAACTAAACCCCCCATGGTGATAAGTCCCAGCTGGCCCCCTCTGCTGGCCCCCTCTGCTGGCCCCCCTCCCTGCCTCCCCCCTACACAGTTTTACCCCTGAATTCTGTCCCGTCTAGAAAAAGCGACTGCACATGCAGATTGAGCGCAGCGGAGATCACAGGCACCATCACGGACATTATAGACAAATAGCAGGGGACTTTTTTATCTATAAAGAGGATCACCATACCAGAGGACACCCCTTCAGACTAGAAGAAAAGAACTTTAATTTGAAGCAACATAGGTGGTTCTTCACAGTCAGGACAGTGAGGTTGTGGAATGCACTGCCAGGTGAGGCTGTTAATGCCTTTAAGAATGGCTTGGATGATTTCTTGGACAGACATAATATCAAAGGCTATTGTGAAACTAAATTCTGTAGTTAGGATGGATACGGGTATATAGAATTTAACTGAGAGTAGGGAGGGGTGTGTGTATGGATGCTGGGTTTTCATTTGGAGGATTTGAACTTGATGGACTTTGTCTTTTTTCAACCCGATTTAACTCTGTAACTCTGTAACAAATTTCAGGGGCAAACTGTAGCTAATTTACTTCTTAAAGTAATTCTAGCTGGTCTTCCCTCGATCTGAAATCGGATCCTCGAGTGCATTTTTTTCTTTTAACAATCCATACAGGCAGTGCCACTACGGAGTCGAATTTGGAAATAATTTTACAGTAGGATAATAATTTTAAATTGAAGCAGCACGTATAAACGCCTTTCCCGTTTTGTGTAATTTTGTGAGAAATCACACCTGAGTGACAGATTTATAGACTGTTGAAATTAGATGTGGTTTGTCTTATTCTGTACCTGTGGTAATAAGAAGAAAGTAACTTTGGTCCGAGATATATATATATATATATATATATATATATATATATATATATATATATATATATATATATGTGTATATATCGGACAAAAGTTACTTTCTTCTAATTACCACAGGTCTGCCCTGCTTTTTCCCATATATATATATATATATATATATATATATATATATATATATATATATATATATATATATATATACGAAAAAGAAGGGCAGACCCGCAAAAATAAATTAAATGGGTGTCAGTAGTGCATAGTTAGTCATTCTAACTAACTATGCATTACAATGCAAAAATCAATAAATACATACAACATATATATCAAATTGTGCTTAAGCACTGATTCCAATCATATAAGCAAGAAATTAAAGTACTCCCAAATTGATTAGTCCTGTTGGTTTATTTGCAGTGCAATGCATCCCTGTACTCCATTTCTGCTCATTATATGGGTATTGATCACCATCCATGAGGTTTACAGCCAGGATGAAGAGTATGAATACTATTTAGAGGTACCAGTTGAAGAGGAGAACAATGATGTTTTTAAAAGTCTCGTGGATGAGATGAAGCCGACCTTCCAAACAGTGCTATGTCCTACAGACTGCAAGTGCTCTCAGGAAGGGGCCGTGGTGAACTGTGCTGGAGTGGATCTGAGAGAGTTCCCTTCTAACCTTCCAAATATTATTATACACATTTCTCTACAGGTCAGAGCTCCTCATTGCCCTTGTTTAAGATATGTACCATATTACAGATTGTAGGCTTTGTATTTTACTTAATATGCCTAAAAGTGAGGTTCCTAACTAGCACCACTACATCTGTTACATCATCTTTAAAGGACCAGTAACATAAATTAAAAAATAAAAAAAATGTATTTGTATATAATGAGAAAAAAAACACCAAAACATATTTAACTTTAAAATCGCAAAGTCTTTGTTAATAAATAACTTACCGATAGTCCGCTTGCGCTCCTCTTCAGAAAAGGCAACACGGCGACGATTCATCATGCAGCATTCAATTTTTTCTCCCTGGCTATCTCCTATAGAAGGCAGGGAGGAGAAATCGAGCACCGCACGATGGATCGTCTACCTGACGCCTTTTCTGAAGAGGAGCTCAAGCGGAGTATCGGTAAGTTATTTATTAATAAAGACTTTGAGATTTTAAAGTTAAATGTGTGCTGGTGGGTTTTTTTTAAAAAAATTGATGTTAAAGGTCCTTTAAATAATGACACCAGAAATTAAACCTTTTAACATCTATCATAGTATTCTGTTTGCATGGTACTTAAAATTTTACCATAAAAGTATTTGCCCAATGCTTTTACATTATCTACCTGATTCCCCATAATTCTCTATGAGGGGGCTGCCATATTTGTACTGCATATTTGTACTAGAATATCCGTCAGGTTGGCAAAACAGTCAGGTTTAGGAACAGTTAAAAAAGCAGACTTAATAAACCACTGAACTCATGTAGAAACTGCTCATATGGAGACTGTACATTGAGGATCTATGTATTCTTCTTCTCTGATGTACAAAGCAGTATATGGTGAACTGTTCCAGATATTCTATTCTTGGTTCTGTGATATTTGCTCTGATTACTTGTAGTCTTATACAGACCTCATTACTACATGTTTGCATGTCTCCTTTATTCAATATATATCACATACCTGTTTTCCCCCAGTTTCACTATCTTTAGATGCTGCTCTGTGGGGCCAAGGAACTATTTACATCCCCTAAAGACTTTTCTGGTTGTAAACTGAGGGCTTTTGCTTTGGGCTCAACAGTATAGCTCACTAGACAAATTGTTCAACTTGCTTTGTGGTTATCTATGCTAAAGCCGACCTATTTCAGGTATGGGATTCGTTATCCAGAAAACTCCAAATAATGGAAAGGCTGTCTCCCATAGACTCCGATTTATTATTATTATTTATTTATCCAAATAATCCAATTTTTTTTAAATTATTGCCTTTTTCTCTGTATTAATAAAACAGTACCTTATACATGATCCCAACTAATATATAGTTAATCCTTACTGGAGGCAAAACCAACCTGTTAGGTTTATTTATTTTGTTTACGTGATATTCTAGTTGATTAAGTATGAAAATCTAAATTACAGAAAGACCCCTTATCTGGAAAACACCAGGTACCGAGCATTGTGGATTACAGGTCCCATGCCTGTACTAAACTCATCTCTTTCTTTTCTCATATATCCAACAATTTATCTCCCTGTCTTTAACATAGAATAATCAGATCGAAGAGATTCCCCCAGAAGATCTCACCAGACTTTACAAGCTGGAGACCCTCAATCTACAGAACAACCGACTGACATCTCGAGGTGACTTTATAGTATGAAATATAAAAGTCTAGATATTGAGGGAACCAACAAAATACTCATGTAGTTGGTATAATTAAACACACAGTAGGCACAAACTACTACTGCTATAAGAATGAGGTATGGTACCTGCAAGACTTTAAATACTCTACTAAAATGTATAAAATGTAAATTCTTCACTCTTAAAAGTGCTTATCTATTTATTTGTCCTTAATGATATAATAATACAAACAAATTACTGGAGCCTCGTGCTTGTAAATTCTGATCTTCACAAAATAAGGATGTTTTATTTTGCTCTTCCAGGGATTCCTGATGACCTGTTTGAGCGCCTTGAGAATCTAAATTATTTATACCTTGCAAACAATAAGGTAGGTAAAATAATACAATAACATACTAATACATACAATAACAATCACTTCAAGAAAATGTACAATGATGTGATAACTCATGTGTGGTATTTGCTGGCAGACTTGTGTTCTAGTAGTAAAAAGGTAAATGAAGTGTTTCTGCGAATATTTTAGTGTTTTTATACAGTATAATTGCTTTTAAGGAGCTTTCACAAAGAGCTGGACAGACAGATAACAAGATAGTTGCTAAAATAAACCAAATACAAAAAGTATACACATCAACTCAATCGCAATACGAGTTTATAACATGTGCCTTAAGTTGATAGGAACTAGGATTCTCCTTGTATTTTCATGAACACTAAAGGTGTACACAAATCTTTTTCGCTATTATGATCCCAAGGGAGTGAATAACGGGAGTGAATAACACTCAAGACCATACCTTATTTGTCCTTATATGCATTTAGTTGTTACATGTTTATCCTTACTTATTAATGCCATGGTAAATTCCTCTCTCTTTTCTTAAGCATTTTCTTCAATGTATATTTCTATTTCCAACTAGAGGATTTAAGTGATACAGGGCCCCAATAGTGTTAATATCTTTTCATATATCAATAAGTTAGAGTAACTAACTGTCTATGCATTTTCTATTCTTTTCCTATATTCAATTAACCATCGGACTGTTGACTCTTAGTTGAGCCAAAAGCCTAGTATTAGCATTGGGAAGATGATAAAAATAGAAAATGAATGTAAATGTCAAATGTGCTCAGAGAAAAGATCTCAGTAAGGTTAAATCAATAAATTTTTTGGCTTAGATTCCCTTTAAACTGAAATAGTTCTAGCCTCGTGTCAGTCCACAATAAGAAATATGCTTGGGTTATTAGGTATTAAGAGTTATAGCCAGCACCCTCTGCTCAAAATTCAGTTGCCACTGAAATGGATCTACATATCCTCAGCCCAACATCATAAAAACAGCATGAGATCTTTGCAGAGATGGTATGTGTTGCATCTGGAACTGCTTTTTGCGAGTGTTCAGTGCTGCTAGTAATGTATCATCATTATTATCATTAGCGAAAGTTATCATTAACTGGTGAATATTACATTGCTAAGCATAAGTTAGCGTTAAGGCCCGCTCTGGAGTTTTGTGAAATATTTTTGTTGTAAAATATGCTTTGCGATTGTGAAATTTTATTACAGTACATACACTGGTCCATTTGGTCACACACTTTGAGGAAGTCATTGAGTCTGTAATTGTGTCAAAAAGGACGAAAACATGGTCGCTAATATTTGCAATGGTCTTTGTGAATGTTTTTTTTTTGTGCTAACGAAACATGTTAAAATACATAAATTTGTTATTCTTTGCTTTCTGGGAAGAAACGATAATAATATCAACAGCAGAGGGGCTGTTCTCTCTTACATAATAGGAGGAAGATTCTAGCAGTAGATAAAAGTGGGAGCCATTTAGTAGCATACCCGTACAAACAATACAGTACTTACCTCTCAACTGTCCCGTTTTTCGCGGGACAGTCCCAATTTTGACAGCTCTTTCTATTTCCAAAATGTTGGGAGGTATGAGAGTACAAAGATGAAACTGTTACCTTTCATTTACCTAGAATTATGTTGGTTGGCATCAAATTAATTTCTTATTATCTCACTATCATGTTTTGTGGAGAAACTGGCGTAACGGAGACATTTTGCAGTGTCCTGGTTAAGTGGCGGCTATTGGAAGTTTGATTACTTTTGACCACTTCAAAGTTCTGGGTGAGACTGTTTTGGCCAGATAACGATAAGTACAGTGTGTTTCTCAGGCTCCCCTCTAGTTATTTCTCTTCCAACACATGTTCCCACCCATGTTATTTTTGGAACAGGAGAAATTGCACATTAAGGTGCCAGATAAAAAGAGAAGTGTCAGGGATTTGCCACTAACTTTTTAACTTGTAACAGTATATTCTGTAGAGAATGGAATTTTCTCCTAGCTATAAATGCACTTTAACCCTCCCAGTTTCCAAAGGGAGAATTGACATATATTTCTTGCGTTATTGCCTTATTGCACCCCTGCCTAATGGTTTAAAATTTAGAGATGAGTATTAGTGATGGGTGAATAAATTCGGCTGGCACGAATTTGCGGCTTATTCCAGCATTTCGCTGCCAGCGAATAAATTCGCGACTCTCCTGTGAAAATTCGCCGGTGAAAATCGCCAGTGTCAATTTCCGATTTTTACGATTTTTGAGTAAAATCCTTCAAATTTCACGATTTTTGAGTGAAATCCTTCAAATTTCAAGAGTTTTTAGTGAAAACCTTTGAATTTCACGATTTTTGAGTGAAAACGTCTGAAATTTATGTTTTTTTCGTGAAAACGTTCGAATTTCACTATTTTTTCGGAAATTTTTCACCGTTTCGCGAATTTTGTGGGAAATTCTCAAATTTTTCGGCGAAGCGAAATGGGACAAATTCGTCCATCACTAATGAGCATCAATATCCCCTTTTGCTATACTGTAATTATCGCTTTATTTTCTATTTATATACAGGGAAAGATTAATAAAACAAAAATACTTGCTTAGTGCAAAGCTGTACCATAGTAAGAACCCAAAGCAACAAATACAATAGTTGCTTTTATTAATCTAACAGACACAGAGCACGGGTAAATGCTCATTTAGTTCTATGGATAAAGACACTTGTAAAAAAAAAACTATGCCTGTGTTAACTTAATTTCTTCCTAAGATATCAAAATAAGGGTATGTTGAAAATAAAAGCATTTAAAATAAGTTTATTTAAGGAAAACGTGTATTTTCTAGAAATGTGTATATAGAAATGTATAAAGCATAATTTGTATACAGAACTAAAAACTTTCATAGTTACATATTTTATTGATGGGTTGCGTTTTTTTTTTAAGTTGTCTCTGGCTCCCAGGTTCCTCCCAAGTTCACTGATCAGTGCAGATTTTGCAGCCAATAACATCACTAAGATTTATGAGATGACATTTGGGCATAAGCCAAATTTACGGTAAGAATACCTCAAAATATCATGCCCAGTATATTGCAAATATTTCCCAATACTTGAATTATATGATGAATAGATATCTGTGTTTAATAGTCTACATACTGTATGAATTGTTATGGGGTCTGTTCTGATTCCTACCTCTTACCTTGGGGAGCAAGTATGTGTTGTCAAACCTATTGATATCAATTGTATGTGCACAAAAGACCATGCCATCATGGCATCACAGAATGGACACTTGCATTTAGTGACTTATACTCTTATACCATTACTGATTCATCACATTAAGGAACGTGTTCCTTGTTGGTAAATCACCATAAAGTTGCAGCACACACTATTTATGAGGCCCATTAAAATGATGCTTAAAGTCTGGGAAATCTGTGTGTAAAATTCATGGAAACTTGCAACCTGTTTTGTTCTTTGCACATTCCACTTGCATTTGTAAATTAGCCGTTCCATGCTAGACCAGGCTACAAAGATTTACAGTGATTCTTATTGAGTCTTATAAATTGTAAAGTAAATTTGGTCAGTCTAGCGCAGGCAAATTGTGGGTTACTGCACGAGTTATGCAGTTAAATGTCTATGTTTGTATATGCGTCATGTTGTTTTTTTATACAACATGACTTGAAATAGCCGTAAATTAGGTTTCATGAATTTTACTTGTTTTAACACCAGAGTGATGAAATATTTTGTTTCCTTAGGTCTGTTTATCTGCATGACAATAAGCTGACAGATGCTGGGATACCAGATAACATGTTTAACCGATCAAACCGTGTTGAGACTCTGATACTGTCCAGCAATTTCCTGAAGTACGTTCCAAAGAACTTGCCCCCTGCACTATGCAAACTGCACCTGCAGGTACTTAAGCATGTTATTAAACCAAAAATAAGGGCTTATGTTAACGTTTTATACAGGGCCCCATCCTAAACTCAAAACAACAGCACCATCAGAATCCACCAGATTCTTAATCTCACCCCTATATATATCCAATATAAATCATAAAATTCATAAAGGTGAAATTGCCCACTTATACCATACCTCCCAACCGTCCCATTTTAAGCTGGACAGAGTCACTTTTGACGGCTCAACCGGCAGTCCCGGAAATGTACTGATATGTCCTGAGTTTCTCTTTGATCTGCTGCACTGAACTGCCAGTAAAAGATACAACGTTTCTAACTTAATTGTCTCTTGGCAGAGAGCCCAGAATACATACTTAACATACTTTTGTAACGGTTTTAGATAAGAACTTACAGGACAATTCACCTTCATTAGCAAAACTGTAATAACACATAAAAACCACAAAAATGTGTTCAAACTTTCATAATCTGCCAAATTTTGTAAAATGGACATGTTAATTAGGGGGGTGTGGTCACAACAAATGGGCGTAGTCAAAACATTTTGCCGCACTATGCCCGGCAAATCTTTTTGTCCCTCTTTCTATTTCCAACATGTTGGGAGGTATGTTATACTTTATTTTTATGATGAAAGAGCTAATTATTTGTGCTCAAGGGACATTTAGGCATAAAGGTCCATTTCCAAAGGTCCATTTAGCTATAGCCCTTATTAATGATGTGGATGAATCAGCAAGCCCCATTGGGGGCTTAGAAGTGGTAATGACTGCTTGGATGGAAATGTTCATTGCACTGAAGGCAGGCACAAGTCTGGATAATGTATACGTTCATATGTCAAGCCAGTGTATGTGGGCCAACGATCAAGGGATCCAAATTATTATTTTGCAACCGATGGGAATTTTGGGAAAGTGAAGAGAAAGAAACATTGTTCACAAGTTATATAGAAAGTGGACAAGTAAAACCCCTGAAATCTCTGCTGCCTAAATATAACTTAATGCTTTTAATAAATATTACTTTGTTACATCTTCTCAGAACAACAGATTGGAAAGTATTCCCTCGGGATCGTTCAGCCACCTAACAGACCTACGTGAGTTATATCTGCTCAACAATTGCCTCACCAACGAAGGAATGGACAATGAAACATTCACGTAAGCAGTTACCCTACCACCCTATACTAGCAACAAGTTTGGTGTGAGCAGCAATCAGCATTACATTTGAAAAATGTAAGCATTAAAAAACTGTTGATGGATTCTCACTTACCCTTCAGTTTTAAGTTTTTTTCATTGCTCTTAGGATATATTGTACAGAGCTGAGCAAAACAGCCAAAGATTGGTAACTTATAATGTACAATTCTTATATTTGCTTATTGACATTTTAATTGTACCTTTATTAGGGCTTTATATAATATCTGGCTGACACATATACTGCGTAATGGAATGTTTCTTCTCCTGACTGAATATTCATCTTATTTTAGGAAACTAAATAAGCTTGAATACCTTGATCTCTCAAGCAATAACCTTACAAAAATACCGAGTGGACTTCCACGAAATATTGTTATCCTTCATTTCGAAAAAAATTCCATCAGGTTTATCTCTGATAATGTTCTTACCCAGATTAGAAACCTGGAATATCTTTTGCTTCACAACAACAAGTTGAGGGCGCATGGCATTCATCCTGGAGCCTTTGTGGGCCTTAAGAAGTTGCATACAGTGCATATGTACAACAACCTTCTGGAGAAGGTCCCACCAGGTCTCCCACGCAGAGTGAAGACATTGATGCTCCTCCATAACCAGATCTCCAGCATTTCCAAGAATGACTTTGCTACTACATATTTGCTTGAGGATCTAAATCTCAGCTACAACAAAATAATGAGCGGCAATGTTCATAAGGAAGCCTTCCGTAAGCTAAAACACCTCAAGACCCTGGAAATGTCAGGAAACAACTTGAAGTCAGTTCCCTATGGACTTCCGACAAACCTGGAGATTTTGAGGTTAAAGGACAATGACATCAGCTCCATCCCTCAAGACAGTCTTACTGAGATGACAAAACTAAAAGAATTATACCTGAGCAACAATAAATTAAAGATAAGTTCTATTTATTCTGGAGCTTGGGCAGAGTTGAGCAGTCTTCAGGTAATTACAAAAGCATCCAGCTAAAGAAATTGCTGAATAAAGTTATAATGTAAAGTGGAGATGAATGACTGTTTAAATTGCCGACATGCAACAACTGAGGTTTCCAAGCAGGCGAATAGACTGGGCTTGCTTACTGTTCTAATATCCAGTCTAAACAATATACATGCTTGTTGTATCCGATTATTACGACATCTGGATGTCAGGCACAAGCATTGCTCTTGTATTCATTAAGACATGGACACTTGATGGACCTATTACTTTCCTATCACGTAGAAGGGCAGCGAGAGGTAATATGCATTAAGGCAATAGGTTTCCCAGTTTTCCACCCTTTTTATATATCCGTTGAGGGCAAAAATACCAGGAAAAGATTGGCAGCCCCTCCTGGTCTGCAGGACCTACCCATTACTCTGCTTTCTGGAACCTAAATAAAACTAATAGATTTTTGTGATTAAAATCCATTGCCATTCATCTGCAAATATATGTTAAGAAAATAAACTATTATAGAACAAAGAATATTTTCTCTTTAATGTCTTCCAGCTTCTTGATCTGTCCGGAAACCAGTTATCTTACATCCCATCTGACTTGCCCGAGACCCTAGAGTATCTGTACCTCCAGAGTAACAAGATCATCACAGTGGCTGAAAATGCCTTTGAATCCACTTCAAACATAAAGGGGATCTTTCTCAGGTAGCAATCCAATGGTCATTGTAAGTTGGCGTAGATTGTTTTTCCTTTTATTATTTTATTTCTGCTCTTTTCTGCAATAACCGCACTGACTTTCTAAACAATACATCAGGTCAGCTCTCTTCCAGCCAAGACACTGTTTCAACAGTCAGAATCAGCAGTGCAGAGAATAGCATTGGACAGATAACAACTGCCTTCCATAGCAATTAGTTCTTATTAAATTAAGTTCTTCTTATATGTAAACAGTCTTTCCTCAGTGTATATTTCATATGAGCATTGTGATACACAAAAGAATTTAGTGATGTGCAGAAAGTGCAATTTAAATGTTGCACCATGCAACTAATATTTTACAGTGCAACAACTTCTAGGTGAACAACATTACACTGCAAAATGTGAAGTTGTATTTGCAATTTGTTATTTTTTCTCTCTGGCAGGTTTAATTTGCTCACAGCTGGGTCGGTACAGGAAGGAGCTTTTGAAGGACTGGACAAGCTGCAAGTACTAGACATTGAGAGCAACCTGATCAAAGTCTCTAGGAAAACGGAAAAGTACACAAAACAAAATGAAGAGGAGGAGGAGGAACTCGAATAGAAACTACAGATAACTAGGTTGGTAAATGAAGAACAGCAAGGTGCATGCATGTTGAATCAGAGTAAACACTATAGATGCCTTTCCTAAGTAATTTATAATCAAATCTTTGCACAATTAGTCCCTTGTAACCAAATCATTTGGTAAAAACCACAACTTAGTGACACAGGCACGTTATGCAATATAGCCAGCAAGTTAAATGCATGACTCACCATCAAATACAGCTTTACTTTATACAGTATGTCCTTGAAACAGAAAAAGTATTTGGTCACATGTTTAACTTCAAGTTATCTTATGCCCAGGTACAAGATCTAGTGCATGGGACCTATTATCCAGGATGTTCAGGTGCTGTAGCTTTCCTATAAAGGGTCTCTCTGTAATTTGAATGCCCATACCTTAAAGGAACAGTCATTTCAAAAAATAAAAGTGTTTTAAAGTAATAAAAATATAATGCATTGCAATGGTAAAACTGGTGTGTTTGCTTCAGAAACACTACTATTGTTTATATAAATAAGCTGCTGTGTAGCAATGGGGGCAGTCATTCAAAGGAGAAAAGGCTCAGGTTACACAGCAGATAGCAGATAAGCTATGTAGAACATAATGGTGTTATCTGTTATCCATTATTTATCCCGTGCTATTCAGATTTTTTCAATTTCCGCCATTGCTGCACAGCAGCTTGTTTATATGAACTATAGTAGTGTTTCTGAAGCAAACACAGCAGTTTTACCAGTGCAGGGCAACACAACATGATATTTTCATTACTTTAAAACACTTTCATTTTTTGGTGTTAATGTTCCTATAAATCAATTAAAACATTTTTAAACAATAAATAAACCTAATAGGATTGTTTTGCTCTCCAATAAGGATTAATCATATCTTAATCGGGATCAATTACAAGGTACTGTTTTATTATTACGCAGAAAAAGGAAATCATTTCTAAAAACATGAAATACTGTATTTTATTAAGATGGAATCTGTGGGAGATGGCCTTACTGTCAGTTGGATCTTTCTGGATAACAGTTCTCTGCATAACAGGTCCCATACCTGTATCTAGTACCTGGAAAGCTATTATCCAGAAAGCTTGGGTTCCATTGAAAGCAAAGTTTAACCATTCAATTGTATGAATCTACACAAAACTGATTTGCTAAAATGGGGTAACAATTTCACTGGCACAAAGCTTTAACTTCAACCCAACACACGTGAGCGGAATTAGAACACCAAATATGAGCTAGGCCTGATCATCCAACATTTATTCTCAATCTTGTTGCTAAAAGGAGGCAAAGTCCAGCAACAATATTTCTAAAAGAGTAAAGGCTGTTATAGGTGAACCAATTTTAGGGAAGGCATCGGGATATGGAGTATGTATATATTTTACCCAGATAAATTACTCTAGCTGTGGAACTACAACTACAACTACTGCCATCCCCAGACTGCAAAAAGAAGTTAAGAGTTTCTGTTTCTCAGCTGGAATGTGACAGGTTAGACATCAATGATTCAGGGAAAGCACCATATCTGATTCCTTTCATACAAGCAGATTTGTCTATTAACTCTGCAATTTGATGTCTGCAGGTTTTCTTCATTGTAGAAGAATATGTAGGATACACAGACAGTTTACAACTCATTCTCTGCCAGGAGGACTAGCTCCATAATCATAATGTTCGTGCGTTTTTTTCAACTAACCTTCACACTTCGATAAATGTTGGATCTACAACCAACAGCTGTCCAGCTCAGCTGAACTACGACCTCAGCATTGTTTATATCAAATCACTATTGGAAATGTGAGTTTAACTCAGAAACAGCCAGAGAACCAATACTTGAACTGTACTCTGTGGTCATCTCTATAATTAAATTGTTAACAAGCTCTGACCGTATTATGGATAGAACAGGCCTATATTGGTCTACATGGACTACACAAAAGCTGGCTTTTGTCTTGTATTTTATAATCTATTTTATATGACAGTGTTAAGCCTTTAGTTAAACAAATTCTTACCCTCATATTTCCAACCTTGTAAGCTGCTACTTTCTATAATACTATGTTGTCTTCAAAACTATCAAAAAGTAAATGACTTTGACAGTTTGTCATATTTTACTGTTGATATTGGCTAACAAAGTCAGCCATCTGTGAAGATATCCCAGTAGATTTTGTGTCATGTCTCTGTAATTTATTTTCTTTACTTTTAATCTTTGAAAACATATTATATTGGTATAGCAATTTAATTAACTTCTGTGCAGTAAGGTTTTATGCATAGCCAAAATGAATGCAATATTTTGTTTGTATCGGTTTCCTTGGTTTTATAACAATGGTAAAAAAAATAAAGGCAGCAGTAAATTAGGTTATTATCCTGCATGAAAACCAAAATATTTTATATTATTAATTATGATTATGAAAAATATCTCAGGGAATGCCAAATAAAGGCTGTGATTGGCTATTTGGTAGCCCCTATGTGGACTGGCAGCTGACAGGTGGTTCTGTTTGGCAGTACACTTGATTTTATGCAGCCAAAACTTGCATGGAATTCAAAAATAAGCACCTTCTTTAAGGACATTGAGAGTAACATCCAAGGAGCTGGTGAGCAACATGTTGCTCACGAACCACTGGTTGGGGATCACATCAATCCTAGAATCCATTAAAAAAACCAAACAAACTTAATTTCCTTTATTCATTACAAAAACAATTCCCTCCTACTGGTCTTTTTATCCAAAAGTCAAAAGCTTGAGATTTTGCCTTTCTATTCAAAGGTGTAACTAAAGAGAAAGCAGACTCCACAGCCCAGGCCTGGGAGTATAGGGAGCCCAGTAAAGCATAATTAATGAGCAATTTCAAAATATCTTTGTACAATAGACCAATGTTAAAAATGCTTTGTGGCCCTAAATTTAATTTGCTGTGGGGCCCAGTAACATCTATTTATGCCGCTGATTTCATTAGTTAAATTTGCAGCTGAACTGTTTTCCCTTTCCTGTTGAAAAAATTACACAAAATATATTAGATTTTCTTTAGATACAAATGAAAACATATATTTTCCAGTGTCATTTTCAAGAGATCTTCCATAAATATCCTCAGGAAGACAACAAACCAAGAAGCAACAGGCTAACTGAATAGTACTGGAAAATGTCAGCTGTTGATGCATATTGTCCCTCAAATAGATGTTTTACAGGAAAGTAAAATGTTAAAAGATGCACAACATCATACGTTCCAGTCACTGGAGCAACCATCACTTGATGATATTATCTAAAGCAGACATTGTAGACTTATGCTGCCTTCTGGTTGCATTATACTGTAACTTAGTTCCTTTCTTTAGAGCTTATAAAATCAACTTGTTTTAGAATAGGGGCCCCAACTTATTTTACTTATAAGCCACACTCGAATGTAAAAAGAGTTGGGGAGCAACGCAAGTATGAAAAAGTTCCTGGAGGTGGCAACTATGTTTTGTGATTCAAATATGCAAATCATGAGATTTCCCTCCCAGACTCTAATTTGCATATGCAAATTAGGATTACGTTTGGCGGGGCAGAAGGAACGGGATAAAACATACTCAAACCCACCAGGTCCTCCCCTGGTTCTCTTACTTTCAACTGAGACAAGTGCTGCAAACACAACTGCAGGGAAACAATATCCCCCTTATAATCACAAAAATAGAATCTACCCTAAGGGCTGCCTCCAACAAGAAACTAGTCACCACGCTATACACACGTCTCCAATCTACTATCAAACCCCCATTCAATGCAGCAGGGGCTACCTGGACTAGAGACATCCCAGATCTTGAGGAGGATGATTGGGAAGAGGCAACTGATAGGGCCCATGATTACCTGGTCTCTACCAAAAATAAGATAATCCAATTTAAAATTCTACATAGACTCCATCTAACCCCAATCCGCCTGTTCCGCATGAACAGAAGTGAATCATCTCAATGCCCCAAGTGTAACATAGCAGAAGGAAATTATTTGCATCTCATTTGGTCATGCCCTATCATTCAAGCCTTCTGGTCACAAGTCCTTAATTACATTCAGGAGAAAACAATGCTCCCTAAATTACTGACCCCCAAGGTATGTCTTTTAGGCAAAGTATATTATTTTAGAATTTGGAAGGCACACACCCATTTCATTAAAAAGCCATGCTGAGGTGCTAATCCAAGGGGGGCTGCCCAATCATCGCCTACTGATAAATATCAAATAAATAAATAAATATATGGATTGCACACTCAGACTTATATAAAAAGTCAAAATTTATTAAGTCATATCAGTAAAAACTTACAGACATCATAGAAAAACCCTTTTTTTCTATGATGTCTGTAAGTTTTTACTGATATGACTTAATAAATTTAGATTTTTATATAAGTCTGAGTGTGCAATCCATATATTTATTTTTAGGCGTAGTAGATGAGCCCATACCAAGGGCAGCACCTCACTGTTTTATGCAAGGAAATGTGTTCTTCTGAACTGAATGTCCCCCCAGCCCCCTACACTCCAAGGCTGGCTCAACCTAATAAAGATACCACTCCACAACCCCCGAATTTTGTATATTGTATTAGTTGGAAGCTGTGGCTGAGCTTCATGTGGTTTTCTAATAGCACCCCGTACCCACCCCTTCAAACGAATGGTGGTCCCATGTATTTAACTGCACCAAGTAACACCTTGAATCCATTCACACTTACTACACTTATTATTAAACTTAATTTTGTTTGTCCTTTATCTACTTTAGTTCACTCTTATATTTTTAGTTATATACATCCAACTGACATATATACTTATATACACATGTTTTAAGTGTGCACCTGTGCATTTGGTTTTACTTTGCCTTCACTACTTGTATGTCATTACATTGTTTTAAAAAAAATGGTTGGTTTGGGCAATTACTCCCTCTTAAAAGCCACAAGGTAGTGGCGGTGGGGGAAGATTTAGCCTTCAGTTTGAAACCAAAGCTCATCAGACATTTACTTCAATTAATACTACTATGTAGAGAGGCACAAGATCCTTTATACTACTATGACCAGAGATAAACAAGTTAGGGACCGCCATATGGGGTTTACGTGGTATGGTGGCTTTTCAACTTTATGATCATAACTTTGTAACTAAAAACCCCTGTCTTTAAACATATGCACTTGCATTTATACTGAATTAGTTATGAGGCAGGGGCCCAGGGAAGTGCATTGTAAGTAGCACTTCCATTATACTTAAATATACTTTAATTTAGCCTTAAGAGTGCTTCCATAGCACTCCCCCTGATACAACTTACCTATGCAGCAAGAGGATGTCCCCAAAAATACAAAGTGGTGTGGCGAGGCTGGCTGGACGCCACAGAGCAATTCTTTCCTCAAGGTATGCTAGGCCAATAATACCCAACTACACTTAAGTTTTTCAATAGGGGTAACTAAGCCATGACTCGAGAGTCTGGTTAAAAGAAGTCAATATTTGAGTGTGTGGGAAGTCAAATACAGTATACACACGACACTGAAATTGAAACGATTAATGAAGGAACTATGAATGCCTTTATTGTAATGTTTATTGTTGTATTGTTTAAAATGCAAAATAAAAACCTTTAAAAAAATGCCTATGGCATGTAGGTAGAAGATCAAAAGTGCCTTCAAGTATTGGTGTTTTACGTTGTCTACTTCTGCAAAATCCTTTCGAAAGAGTATTATTCTGACATGACAATGATGACAATGATGATCAATGGACTTTATAAAAGTATTTAGGCAAATTCTACTCCACTGTTCCTACCTATTTATTAAAAAGTGAGTTTTTGTTACGGATATAATTGAAGGAGCTGTTTTCTTTTTACAAACTAAAAGACTAGTACAACTGTTCCACTCCAAAATTCCTTTTTTTTAAAAAAAAAAAAAGTCGCCATCTGAATCAGATATCTTCTGTGCATAGCAAAGTCACATTTGTATTCCCAAATAATTTGATTCCAGAAACAACCAGACAGATTGGTACTCCACAAAATAAAGAAGCAGGACGACAAGGTGCTCCAGAATTAGTTGTAAAGTTACTCACCAAACAGTGAAAGTGGTCCGGGTGCACCAGCCACAGACCCCCAGCTTCAGGGAGCGGTACAGCGGAAGATAAAGAAGCAGGGCTGACCGGCACTCAAACGGATCCACAAGACCAGAAATATTCAGTTAAAAGATAAATTTATTGGTAGAAAAATTAAAATTATAGCTTCATCTCCATCCACCCTACACATTTCACACCCTTCAGGGTGCTTAGCGATGAAGGGTGTGAAACGCATAGGGTGGATGGAGATGAAGCTATAATTTAAATATATCTACCAATAAATTTATCTTTTAACTGAATATTTCTGGTCTTGTGGATCCGTTTGAGTGCCGGTCAGCCCTGCTTCTTTATCTTCTGCTGTACCGCTCCCTGAAGCTGGGGGTCTGTGGCTGGTGCACCCGGACCACTTTCACTGTTTGGTGAGTAACTTTACAACTAATTCTGGAGCACCTTGTCGTCCTCTAACCAGATTGGTACTCCATGTCATGGTAAGGGTATGGGGCTGGTAAATAAGGTAAATAAAGTGACATAGTGCTGCACTCAATGGGAATACTTGTGAAAAATTCAAGATTTATTGAAAAAAATCCGACGTTTCGATCACCAACTGTGCTCTATCTCAGCGTCGGATTTTTTTCAATAAATTTATATGTATATGTATATATATATATATATATATATATATATATATATATATATATATATATATATATAGATAGATATTCTCCACATTGTATTAGAATTGTATGACAGGTTGCAGCCAATCATTAATATAAATGAGTAGAGTTAGTAGAATATATTTTATGGTCATGTTATTGTAGCACAAGATGACTGTAGCTTGTATCAACTCTAGGACTGAAGGATTATAAAATGGTGTGGAACTCAGAGGGCCTTGGTTTGGGGCTATTGCTTTCAAACACAGCAAAGTTTAGTGTTTAAAGCAGATCTTGGTAAAATATGTCAGGTGCAACTAAAGCTAGACGAGTGGGTTAGCCCACACTGGAGGCAGAAGCACTACTTTTTGTGACATTTAAATATAGTACGAAATATAGTACAAGAGTCATTGAGTCCCATTCAGCCAGTCTGGCATCACATAATATCCTCACTGACACTTAGAGGCAGTTTGAATGGTAAATTCAAATCTTCGAGTTGAACTCATAAATTTGAGTTGGGAATAATCCAAACTCAAATTGGAGATTTATCATACCTCGACCCTGGACTTGAATTTGATTTCAAAATTTCAAATCGGTTCGCAACCTACTTCACCACCCTACACTGGCTGAGCTCATGTAGAAGTCATTGGCAGAGGTCTGACCCATTTGAAGAAGTCTTCCTGACATTCGGGGGGGTTTTTTTCAGAAAAAACTCGATTAGAAATGCTTTTGAATTCAATTCGATTCAAGTTTTAGGGTCGGTAATATTAGTTCGAATTTTAAACGTTAGATTTTTTTCTTAAATAAAATACCATCCGAGTTTTGAGGTCATTCAAGTTCATTTGAGGTAAAAAAAAAAAAAATCTATCACTCAACCATTGATAAATCTGCCCCTTAAACCTGTATTTATAGAAATGTGTAATTTTACACTAAAAAAAGTATACATTTGCTGTAAAATTAAATCTGTGTTTAGGAAGTTGTGGCTTTAGTACTAAAACCTAGCTTCCTTTTTGAGATAAATTTATATAAAGGCTCAGGGTGTTATATTTAGAGCATAAATGGGAATCCATACACTAGAAAGGCCAGAAATAGGGGTTAGCAGAAGAGGTTTGTGTCTAGGGTGCACAGGTAGGGAGCACTGAGCATGTACCTCTTCTGTCAGTACTCCTCTAGGTTCGGCCACTCTCTGAGCACCAAATCTCCCCACTCACTAATGTGTGTTGGTTGTGTGGTCCTAGCCTAGACGGCACAATAACTAAATATTGGTGCAAGAGTAAAACATTCTTATGAATAAAATAAGATTCCAGAATGTTAAGGCCATTTAAATTGGCAACAACTTTTCTTAATTTTTGACAAAAATGTTATTCTCTGACGAATATCATATGCATTACCATTTTTCTTCTATCAAGTTACTAAAGATTGTAAGTCTAAAGGGAATACTTTAGGGGCACATTTACTAAGTGAATTTGAAGTGAATTTTCTAATTAAAAAACTTCGAATTTCGAAGTATTTTTTGGGTACTTCGACCATCGAATAGGCCAAATTCGACTTTGATTCGAATAGAAAATACTTTGAATATTCGACCATTCGAAAATTGAAGTACTGTCTCTTTAAAAAACTTCGACTTCGCCACTTTAAACCTGCCGAATTGCAATGTTAGCCTATGGGGACCTCATAGAGCCTAGAGCCAAAATTTGGCTAACTTTTAAAAAGTCAAAGGGTTTTTTTTGAAAATCTTCGATCGATCGATTAAATCGTTTGAAATTCGATTCAAATGATTTCTACGATTGATCGAAGGATTATAATTCGACCGAAAACGGCCACAAAATTCAAAAAGAAAAGTTAGACTATCGAATTTGGCCAATGCAATGGTCGAATTTCGACGTTTTTTAACTTCAAAATTTGACCCTTGATAAATCTGCCCCTTAGAGTATAGGTGCCTTCCTATATGTCAAAGCAGAATACTTGAAGTACAAGTACAGTACAGTACAGTAACATTGTCTATAGACCCCTCTGCAGTAAATTATTTGTCTGTACAAGAGTGTTCCAGGCACTGAGGGTAAATAACAAAAGCTGCAGGTAGTTCAGACCCAAAACATGTTCATCCATGTCACCCACACTAATGATCCATGTTCAGTAAATCTATTGTACTTACTGTAATATTATTAGTCTTTTTTATATTTTGGGAGGCCAAGTGGTTACCATTTCATTGTAACTGCAAATTGTAAAATTATCAGTCATAGTCCATTTATTTTCACCTTCTGCAGGTTCAGAAATCTTCATCCTTCAAATACTGAAGGCCTTCCCTTCATCTGTAAAATACTTTCTTTATCTAGGAACCACAAGTAGTACTGATAGCTACAAGAAAACATGTAGGCTCATATTCAGCCATGAATAAAAATGAATTAAAAAAGTAGTGATCCTGTTGTGGAGGAACCATCACTGACTTCCACTGTTTGCTGAAGCTCCATCACATCTGGTAGCACAGCAAGATACCAACACAACACCATCTTCTAGCTGCTTGGCAGGATGTAAGAAGTTGCTGGCATGTGATACCAGCTGAAGAACATCATACTATATAGACTACAGTTAGACATTAGTCTCTAGTTCACTGATTTCTATTGTGCAGTGGTCTTTTTCTGTGCATCTATCAGTGTTCTCTGGAAAGGCTGATTCTGGATCTTGCTGCATCTGTTGGAATTCATGTCGAGAAGGGGTAAATTGCGGGGCACTACGACTCTTCACACAACCATTGCGTTGGTATGCCATGATCTGATGGAGACTAATGGGTTTGGTTTCACAATTCAGAGGAACCTGCTGAATGCAAAGAACAGAAAATAAGCACTGAAATCAAAAAACATCAGTTAACATTTGCATATGTGCTTTTTACAAATATGCAACAATGTAGTGCACATTATGTGTTTTTGCTTTTAAGGTATACATAACATTTTATGCATAAATACAAATATATAAGTTTAAGAGAAATTGGTTGCTAGGCTTGCTAGTTAATGAAAACATTAATTGGCTCAAATTACTCTAAAGTGTATCAAAAGCTAGGTTTAGGGTCAATAACATTTTATCTCTAGAATATCATTTGTGGAGGAGAACAGGGATGGTTGTCCATTGTCCCACCTACTCTTTCTCCTGGTAACTGAATTACTATCATAAGCAGTTATAGCAGCAGACACCTGCAGAGGCCTAAAGATCCAAGGAGTTGAGGCAAAAATTCTCTATGCTAATAATGCATTCCAGATTTCTGTATTAACTTACAAGCTGAAAGAGTGGTATCTATATCTTGTCTATGTTTTGTATAGTGGCACTCTAAGTATAGAATTCCTGAAGATATGCCTTATATTAACAAAAAGTAAAGTGTCTCACTTAGCGAAACCCAGTGCATTAATAAATAATAACATGTGTGCGCAATTGTTTTGCTTGCTTAAAGGTACATGAGGTACATGAGGCACATAGGATCCTTAATCTGGAACCCCATTATCCAGAAAGCTCCAAATTAAAGGAAGGGCATCTCCCTCAATTTTAATCAAAGGATTCACATTTTTTAAAATGATTTTATTTTCTCTGTAGTAATAAAACAGTACCTTGTACTTGAGCCTAACTACAATAGAATTAATGCTTACTGCAGGTAAATCCATCCTATTGGGTTTAATTAATGTTTAAATTAAAGCCACAGGTCCCAAGCATTCTGGATAATAGATCCCATACCTTGATGTTGTCAACTTCATGCACAAAACAATAGGATATTAAGATAATATTACTTTACAGGAGTGAAGCACCTTGTTGTTTTGACATGCCAAACTTAGCTTAGTTTGGTGTACTCATGGTACAGCGAGATAGGATAGGTGTATATGCATTCCTGGTCCAGTTTATAATGAAATAGTACATTGTCATAGTACAATTTTAACTTGGTTTTAGCCCTTTATGTTACTCACCTCTTCATTCTGCTTTGCAAAGTCCTTCCTGCAAATATGGGCCATTATTCCAGCAGCTAGTGCATCTCCCAACACATTAATCATGGTACGGAATCTGTCCCTGAAAACAACCAGCATTTAGCACTTATCATTAACTGTGTGACTAGATAATGGGCTGCTGGAAGATAAACAAAGGAAACATTCAAAACAATGACATGCTCACAGTTTTGGTGTGCTACATATATATACACAGTAGTTTAAAAATAAATGTAACCCATTTAATTATCCTTCCCAAAATATGCTTGCCCATTAAATGCACAAATTCTCAGCACATATAGAATCTGAACTTTCTGTTGGTTACACACAGCTACATAGCCTGTCAATTTAGATTAGACATTTTCTCATACATATATATTTCTACATATGTGAGGCTGGCCACCTTTCTGCTTTTCAGAATACTGAGAAGAGAAGATGGGACTGTAGTCCAGTCCATATATGTAACCAATGTCACTCTCTGTCACTTTGGAGCCATCCTACAAAGTTATGTTTACCAGATTACTGGTGATTGATAGTGACAAACTACCTTTGTTTTAGGACTATCGGGGTGTTTTAAGGTTTTTATGACTATGAGCAGGAAAGAATGAGATTTGCGGTTCTAAAATAACGAGAGAGACAAGGCTGGGAGCTTTTGCCAGTCCCTGTGTTTAACTGTTAAACCTGCACAAAGTGAAAGCTATGGCTCTACTACCCTTCACTATGATTCTGGAGGCACAAACTCCACAAACTAACTGTAAATCTGCCCCAATTCCTCACTAGTATAACTGTTCAACTATTGAAATGGTTCATATTCATTATTACTTCTCAGCTGCAGCTGTAATCACGTATTTGTAATCAATTATATGCATTAAAAAACATACACTGTAAAAAATGACAAACTGTAAATTTAAAGTGAAAAACAGAAAATCTACATCAGGTCTAGTAAACTATATATCAAGCAAATGTTTGATTTCAAGCAGGAGACCCGTAAATGCTACCTGCTGATTGGCTGCTATGGGATATTAGAACAAGTACAAATGTTGCAACCTTTACTCCAAAATGTGCATGAAACTGAAACCAACAAACTCACAGTGCCCAATCGACTGCAATAATAAGTGTGATGTCATCAGTAGGAAGGCCAACAGATGTCAACACAATCACCATGGTTACCAGGCCAGCCTGGGGTATCCCAGCAGCTCCGATACTGGCTGCTGTCGCTGTTATACTGAGAAAAGAACCAGGTATGTGTTAATTGCCCTGCAATATAAATTGGACAATAAATTACTGTAATTAACTCTAGAACAAAGTTGATCCATGAACTGATCTGTGCGCAACTTCAGATATTCGCGAATTTGCGTTGTCCAGACGAATTTACACCTGGCGAAGTGTTGCGATGTGCGCAAAGCCAGCTCTGGTGAATTTTCGCCGGTTAGTGAATTTGCCCCCATGTGTACTGCCAGACAGAGCCTCCTGTAGTGGACCAGTCCATATGGAGCAACCAAATTATAATCACAGCCCTTATTGGGCACCTCCTAGGAACATTGTGTCATGGTCGGCACCCTAAATTCAGAACCAATGCTAAGCACCATGTTCTCGACTCTTGCTTCGCCTTTAACAGCCGCCTTTCACCTCAGGAGGAGCTCTCGGCTAATCGGATTCTGCCCGGTCTTAAATAAGAGAGGTGCCAAGCGAAGGGTTCTGAACGAGCAAAGGGGCTCAACAGTAAAGCAAAGTCTTTAGGGTAGATGGTCACAGTACAAGGAGTAGACAGAAAGTGTAGACAGATCAGGCCGGGTCGGGGCAGGCAAAGTCAGGCAGGCAAGGGTCAAACCAGGAGATCAATCAGAAGGGGATTCATATACGGAAGAGTCAGTTACCAGGCAGAGTTAGGATTTCAAAAGTCAGGAAAGTCAGTAGCAGGCAGGGGTCACAACAGGTAATCACATCACAGAATTCAAAAGCTTAACAGCACAGAACCACCAGGAACTAGGAGAAAACCTATAACAGGTAATGATAAAATACAAGTTGTCCCCTATGTTTAAATTTTGCGCCCTTGCACGCTGGCGTCATTGCGATGGCGCCACTGCGCCTATAAACTTGGAGGAGGCACGCCGCGGTACGCACCCTTAGGAACCGGCGCATCAGAGGAGGAAGATCGGCGTGGTGGGCGTCCCCGTCGAGAGCGCAGCAGGCGTCCCCGCCGGCCCACAAGGCCACCAGAAGTGAGTAATCCTCCACATTGTTTGTGTTGTTCCCCAACCGTTTTTAAATTTAACACCTTAGAGGGAACATTGGCACACCTAAGAGGGAACATTGGTTGGGGACATGTTTTAGACCTATGCCTATAGAGCAGGTCATATTTATATACAGGCATCCCCTTGGCCTATACCTAAGGTGGCAGCTTTTGGGAGGTGGCTCTTTTGAGAAATGGTCCACAGATGACCATATACTGTAAAAATGGTAAAAAAATATTCTGGCTGTGGCAGGACACTTGTGGCTAAATCCTATGGTGGAGGGGAGGTTCCTCTAACCTTTGGCGAATGGCGATCATCACTGGCACAGTATGCAAACTGTACTGTGAATGCGCCAGTGCCAAAGGGGAAGGGGGGCAGTGGATGAAAATACATCCCTGAGTCCACAAACATTACCCTAGACTGACAAAGCTTCTGTGTTTTGTGTAAGAACAATTTAGTGCACTACAAGGTCTGAGTGGCTACATAATCCTGTGTCTAAACTGGAAAACCCTAAACCCTTTCCCTAAACAAGAACACTGCTTCAGCACTAATCTACTAACAGAAGTAAAGCTTGCTTAGATTCTGTTAAACCAATTCAAACAATGAGATCAGGTTTATTTTCAAATAACAGAACTGTAACTACTACCTGCTCATTAGGTGCTGTGTGTACAAACAGGCAAAATTCAGAACCTGCTATTACATTATGTCCCTTAACTTTCCTTTTAAAAAAGAAACATCTGCAAGTAAGCTGCTACAGAAAAAAAAGATATTTGACTATTACCTGATGGTTATAATCTGCCCAAAATCCAACTCATAGTTGTTCACCTGGGCGATGAAAATGGCAGCCACGGCTTCATACAAAGCAGTTCCATCCATATTGATAGTGGCTCCCACAGGAAGCACAAACCTGGCAATACGCCTGTCTATATGATTATTCTCTAGCAAACATTTGAAGGTAATAGGCAGAGTAGCAGAGCTGGCAATACAAAAAAGAAACAAATCTTTTAATTAGAAGAGGTATGGCGTAGAAACAGATCACTAAAACAGTTGTATCTTATTTTGCTCTATTTCTAAAGGACCAATAGCACATTATACATAAAATATTCATCATTCACATCAATCTCTGCCACAGTGGAGCAGTAACAACAGTTTATAAGCGGAATTACTATAATTTACTTTATCTCAAAACATTATCAAATGTATCAGCTGAATTCCTTTGTCCTGCAGTACGATATTGTACACATTCAAATATCTCTATTTTCTAGTCTCTTCACTTTTAATTAATACATATAATAAGTATTTAGCACATTATTTTGCCCAATGTCATCTATTTGATGATGCATTTGCAAGAACCACACAGAGGGTGTGGAGATGCAGTTAATGGTCTGCCATCACTAGGCAGATAAGAGCAGCCAAACGTGACCACTCGTGATTAAAGGGATTCTGTCATGATTTTTATGGTGTAGTTTTTATTTCTAAATTACACTGTAAATAATTCACTCTACCATGTGAAATGTCATTCCTGAACCAACCGGAAGGGGTGATATCACTCCAACTTTCAGTACAGCAGTAAAGAGTGTCTGAAGTTTATCAAAGCACAAGTCACATGACTGGGAGAAGCTGGGAAACTGACAATAAGTCTAGCCCCATCTCAGATTTCAAAATTAAATATAAAAAAATCTGTTTGCTCTTTTGAGAAACAGATTTCAGTGCTGAATTCTGCCCAAGCAACACTATTACTTGATGGGTTTTGAAAAAACATGTTTTCCCATGACAGTATCCCTTTAAGACTAAGCAAAATAGCAAATCGGTCTCAAAGAGACATATTTCTTAAAGTTTCGATTTGTGTAATTTTAGAGGTTTTTTTCTACACAATTTATTTATTAGAAAATCCAAATATAAAAAACTGGAATGAATAAAATCGTGGAAAAAGTTGAATACCTCAAATTTGTGTTTTACTCATTATTAAGTGAACTTGCAAGCATTTTTTATGCTCACGTTTTCATCTCGTAAAGGAGAATTCAACCCATTAAGAAATAAACCCATACCCCCCCCCACACCCCACGTAGACCCGCCTCCCTCCTCCCCCCAGCCTAACTACTCCCCGGGGAAATGCCCCATACTTTATACTTACCTTGCTTCGGCAATTTTCTGCATGCGCAGTTGTCACAAACTGACAAATTGCTCCAACTGTGCATGTGCCGACATGCTGATCTCCCACTCAGCTTGCCGAAGACCCGGAAGATGGCTGCGTGTAACTCAGATGCCCGAAACTTCGCCGAGGGGTAAGTATAAAGGATCGGGCATTTAGGCTGGGGGGAGGAGGGAGGGGGGGTCTACATGGGATGGGGGGTGCGGGAATATTTCTTAAAGGGTTTAATTCTCCTTTAATAGATATAAAAGTTTGTTTTTTAAACCATTATTCAAATTCATGATTTTTAGTGCAAAAACTTTTGAACCACACAAAAGAAAAAATACAAATGTTGATCAATAACCTCCATAATCTGCACAAAAATATAAATCAAGCATAGCATACAAGACAGTTTCACATGCTGTTCTGTGCCTTTTTATATAGAGTATTGGGCCTGTTATATATCTGATCTCCACAGCATACTTATTCAAGGGTGTCTAGAAACACAAAGTCATAAATAAACCTATATTTGAAGCTACTGTATTTGACACTATGGTACTTCAAAACGTGGACAAAACAAGATTTATTTTCCCCAGTGGCTCATGCATGCTATAAAATGTGTGTTTGTTAGAAGGCAAAATAATTCCTGTACTCACTGACATTGATACTATGGCATTTTTAAAGGAACAGGTCAGTGTAAAAATATAAGAAACTTTCTAATTACAATCACTTAAATAATCTGCATTGTTTCTAAAATAATATATATGAATATATGAATGTGATATGAACACATGAAATGCTGGAAGGGAAATGCAAACTAGTAATACAAAGTTTCCAGCTTTTTAAAGACTATAGTGCTCATCTTCAAGTGCAGTGAGCAGAGTGCAATATGTAGTGTAATCGCTGTTTTCCCACAATGCAGCGTTTTTTGCAGCATCAATGTAGTGGCAAGGGGGCAATATGGCTGATGCAGTTGTAGTTGCCAAAATGATTGCAACTACACTAATATTTAGTTGCAAATCAGAAGAAATTATGTAGAAGTCCATATAGAGTCATTGCTGGTGTTCAGGGTGCAAGTGCTGTTTATGCCAATTCCATAGGTGCAAATGTGTTGGACCTATTAATGCTGGGTGCAAAGGGAACCCTGGAGCTACTGCATGGTCAGGGTGTGTCAGTTGCTCCAGGGTTTTCCTATGTTAATATGCCAAACAGCAGTTTTGGAATAGAAAGCAAGAAGGAATGAGTGGTGCTAAGCACAACTATATGGAAGTGCAAGGAGAAAATTTTTGATGAAAGTACTTTAAATGAAAGGGGTTTAACCCACAACTCACTGTGTGAAAACGTGTCAGAGCACAAATGCACCTGTGGACATAAACAAGCTTTAATGTGTCACTTATTAGCCAATATCGTATCAATACCTGGAGGATGTGGCCAGTGCTATGAGCAAAGCCTGAAGCACCCCTCTAATAAACACTATTGGATTCTTCTTTGTAATAAAAAGGTACATCATAGGAAGAATGAAGAGTCCATGCACCACCAGCCCACATAAAACAGTAATAGCATAAAATCCAAGTTTCTTTCCAATGGCAGTGGGGTCGTCCATCTCTAGGATCTTCCCTGCTATGAGAAATACAATGCCAAACGGAAAGTACCTGAAAAGCATAGAATTCACAAAAATAGATTAGTTCCTGTTGCCAGTTTACTGTTGTCTCAAAAATTTAGATTAAGCATCTAATTTTAAAGAGGACAGTTAGAAAAAAAGTTAATTTCAATAAAACCATATACAATTATATTGTAAAGTTGCTGGCTTATATTTTCTTTTATCGGAAATATTTTTGAGGATGCTGACAACTCCTGTAGTGAGGTTTATGTAAGGCTATACAGGTAAGAAAGAAGAAAAAAAAAGTTTGAACTTAATTGAATACTTATTGTAAATTCAGTAGCTATGTTCTTATATGCAATGCCTATCCCCAATTTACTGTTTGGGGATAATACATTATGCTTTACCATGCTTGAAGTGCAAATATAATAAGCACAAAGAGTAAATTTAAGCAGGACTGTTTTTTTTTTAAGCATCTAGGACACTCACATACACATACTGCCACAGACGGCAAACAAAGGGTCCGGGTATTTCCAAGCCTTATAATTTGAGTACCTATGCTCTCGTTTTTCCAGAAATATTTATTCTCTCATCATCCTTTCTGTATTATTTTCCCCCTCTCCCTCCCCTAAGAGTACAGTACTCCCGTACCTCACCCTTTTCTAGAGATCATTTGTACCTCACTTTTCTCTTTCTTCAGTATATTAAATATGTTTAGTCCTCCACCTTTCCAATTTTGCATATATCTCCATGGTTACAAGTTTACCAAGTAACTCTGCTTAGTACACTTGCCCCACATATCTCTAGAAGCAGTATTGATAAGAACTGACCATTCCTCCCCAAAAAACACTATATTAGAAAGAAGAACTCACCAAACTGCAACAGCCACAATCTTCATGACAGACTCATTTAAGCATTGGCAGAAGCTCACAAGAGGAACACCATTGGTTCCCATTCTTCCAAGTATTATACCTTGATAACACAAATATACATACAGTTGTACTATAACAATTTGAGTTATGGTTGCAATATATTGTACTGGTACTGTACTAAGAGAGTTGTCTGACAGCAGGGCCCTGTTTGCCCTGATTTTACAAATTTTGTGGGAAAATAATGGCAACAGTTGTGTGTTGACATTTTCATATAAAAGAATAATAATAATAATAAGCCTGAGTAATATAATGATATTTTCAATATGCAATTCTTTTTTGAAAATTCTCTAAACAGCAAGCTGGAGCTGCTGTGAAACATATTTCTATTATATATTATATTAAGCACAACAATTATAGTAGGATCGTAGGAATAATCGTGAAAGCAATGGAAATCTTCTGAAATTTTCAGTTTGCCCACAAGTATTGCTTATTTGAATTAAATACTTAAACAAGTTAAAAAAAACTAACATATAGGTGCCTAAGAGCTAGTCTAACAAAAAAGAACCTCAGAAAAGCTGGAACATTTCATAGACCTTACTTGCCAAACAATTAAAACCAAATTTCTTATGGTTCTGATAACATACAAATATCAGGGCCCGCTGTCAAGTTTCCAAAGTAAGAAACATTAAACCGAGAAGTAGATTACACCAATAAACCATACCCATGGTGGCAGAGAAAATGACTATTCCCAGGACATTCATGCCTTCGCTAGTTCCAGGTTCTGATTTGTAGACAACATCTGGAGATGGGGTGATATCTAGTGCAAAATTCTGGATGTGTGAGCCATTCTCATCCCTAATCCCATAGATCACAAATCTATGTGTGAAACCTTCGGATGGAAAGGCCCTAACAGGCTTCAGCACTGGGACATTCTTTGTGCGGTACTAAAAAAAACAGAAAGAAAAACTCTTTTAAGGCATAAATGTAACCTTTATTTAAAGAAACTTTAACTTTAAGCTTTAACCCAACTATATTAAAAAAAAAAGTGCAAACTACAAGTTTCTAAGATTGTAGTTGTGGATTTGCAGGGGCTGGAAATACCTGCTTTACATTATATAATTAGAACAATTACTAAATAATGTTGAACGTCTGTGTTTTTCACAACATCTTTTTCTTGATTGGACCCAAGACCAACTATCTCTGCCCTGCTGTATGGCCTTTACGTTATAATTACTGATTTTCTTAGGTTATGCCAGGCCACAAGAGAGCTTAAATGGCATTATAGTGTCTAGTAAATATTCATTTTAAAAAAGTATTTTCTCCACAACCAGCATATTTGAGCACCTTAAGTCCATATACTAAACCTGAAAACTGATACCTTGACCCTGGAATAGTCATAGAAAACACCAAGGGGCCGATTCATGAAGCTCGAGTGAAGGATTCGAATGAAAAAAATTCGAATTTTGAAGTATTTTTTTGGTACTTCGACCATCGAATTGGTTAAATTCGTTCGAATTCGAACGAAATCGAACGAATCGAACGAAAAATCGTTCGACTATTCGACCATCCGATAGTCGAAGTACTTCCCCTTTAAAAAAAACTTCGACCCTTTACTTCGGCAGGTAAAACCTACCGAAGTCAATGTTAGCCTATGGGGAAGGTCCCCATAGGCTTGCCTGTGATTTTTTGATCGAAGGATTTTCCTTCGATCGTTGGATTAAAATCGTTCGAATCGTTCGATTCGAAGGATTTAATCGTTCGATCGAACGAAAAATCCTTCGATCGATCGATCGCAGGATTAACGCTAAATCCTTCGACTTCGATATTCGAAGTCGAAGGATTTCAATTCGAGGGTCGAATTTCGAAGTATTTTTAACTTCGAAATTCGACCCTTAATGAATCTGCCCCCAAGTGTTTTATTTTTTTATATTATTTTTTCAGTTTTTTTATCTTTATTTTCTTCGGGGTATTCAGGGTATTCTTTTATTATCACTACAGAGATACAAATGAAATCCCTTGTTTAGTAGTCATGCTCTGTAATATTGCCTCTAAAGGGTTAAATATTTTGTTTTGGTGCATTGGACTCCACAGCCAAGATCATCGGTCTCCTATATTTAATCAATTTATGTACCTTATGCAGGACCCTCCAAATCAAGCAATAAACTGACTGACTCAGAAGCAATAAACTGACTGACTCAGAAGCAAATTAATTACCAGAACTATTTATATAAACAATTCATTACAGAGTAAGCTGTTTACTTTGGTATCTATGTACTGAATTATATGAGCTATTTCCTTGATTATTTTTTTAGCAGTGGAATATACATATAATATAAAGTACAGTGAAGATTGTCCATGGCTTTGTACATAAGTCTCTTCAACTTTCTCCATGAATAAATCATTTTACTGAAAAGTATGGGTCTAACTATATGGGAAACAGACCCTGCAAATGCTGAGGCGGGCAGTTGAACTTTTATAGGTAGCTGCATTATATGGTTTTTAAAGTTCAGGGTTGAATGATCTTGATGTAAGGCCTTTATGAGAGATACCTTTGTTTGATATGGTTGTATAATATGCATTTATGATCTACATTACTCAGTACTAAAGCAACTATTAGCTAGATACACTATATACACATTTTCTTTTTAACATTTCATACAGTAGAACCGCCATTTTATGTTTTTAGGGGACCATTTACATTTTTTCTTGAAAAAGGGACTAGCGCCCAAAACATAATAATAATAATGATAAGCACCAATAAAAGGCAAATTGCAGACTAAAGCACTGCCATTTTCTGCTTCGTTCTACATCTTGTTTTGGAAATACTATCACAGAGTGGATGGTGTGTGTTTTGAAACTGCAGAAAAAAAAAATCTTGTTTTTACTCCACTATTGTGTGCTAATTGGAATTGACTATGTACAGACAGAACCATTGCAAAATGTGCGTCTGGTTACTTATTTAAACCTCTTAATTTGACTAATAGCATTCGCAGAGAACAAACAGCAATTTTTGGGAACATCAGGACAATTTCTTCTGATTATACAAAATCAGGGAAAGCACCCATTGAAATGCGTCATAAAAAACCACAAAAATGAGGGTATGCAAAATAAAGGTTTCACTGTAAAGGCTATATTGGATATATTACAGGAAACCACTGCATATATTATTGACTCACAGTCCAGAAAAATACATTTTACAAAGTGCCATGTGCACAAACCATCTATAATTCGAATCTGACCGTTTTTTTAAATCCTTATAACATCAATGAATTGCATTTTACCAATACACAGTGTCAAACAGGATCAGAAGGCTGTTATTTGTGTTTTACAGATTGTATTGCCTCACAATTCCTTGGTTGTACAGTACACATTATATAGATTATTCACACTTAATTCTGCTATAGTACCAACAGATACATTTGTCATATTTTAGTGGGTATTATATATCTTTTTAATAGAAATGAGGTTGGAGAAATGTTTAAGGCCAGTAGTGATATAACTGAAGACAGAGCAATATCTTGGGAATTCCAATGATAGAAATGTATTGTTTAAATTCTTCCACAGAGTTGCATAATATTAGGGGTGGCTAGTGGCAGGGTCATGTGGGGGGCCACTTGACCCTGAAATGCACTAATACAAACCAATCTTTCTTTCAGTTTTCCTTAACATATATGACATAACTGACCTGCTTGAAAGTGGCTTCCACAAGGTTTGATGGGAACATATTCCTAGGGAAAAAAAAATGAGTTTCAGTATGTTGCAGTCTTTTAAACCAATCTGTATAAATGCTAAAGAAAATAAATCAATCCTTTAAGAAATCTGTGGCGAGTTTTCAGCAATGATCTGAATTATGCTTTATAGTGGTAGGTATTTAAGGGGTCTGTACATGGGCTGCTTCATTGTGATCACATCAGTGAGCAGTGGGTTTGTATGATGATCTGTCTCAGTAGACATCAATAGATATGTTAATCAGTTGCACAATGTGTCTATTTTATTACATATCTGCACAAATTTCCAGACTAGATGGCATGTAATTCATAATTGTGTACATGAGGAAGGTTATTATGAAGTGAGCTCCACTAGGCAATTGGTATGTCAGTGAGATACCTGAAACAACTGCCTCAATCACACACATCTTGTTGGAGCAACAGAAAGTAATACAGAAATGTAGGTATAATACTGTTTTATTACACTGCTCCCCTTCATTCCTCTACAACTCATTTTCTAGCAGATGTCAATGTGTTCTTAAATGTAAAAGCGGTCATTTCACTCAGAGAGAGAGAGAGAGAGAGAGAATGGTCTTAAAAGGTAAAAGCTCAGTAAGGTTAAAATACATCTTAAGCTGTCAGCAGATTGCCAATGGCATATAAATCTAGTTTTATCTGCATGGATAAGCCTTGGGAGGAAGCATTTATTTCAGTTATCTAAAATACTGGCAAGTAATTTAATGCCAACATTTAATAAAGATATAGGCCATAAGTGCTTTACATTTAAATAGTCTTTGCCAATTTATGGGAGTAGAGTTATGGAAGCCTGATTCACCTCTAGTCGTACAGTGCAGCCTTGCATTGCATGATTAAAAATGTAAAATGTAGAGGGGTGAGTGAAATATCTACAAATGTTTAAAAATAGGTTATTGAAAGACCATCTGGATATTGAAATCTGGATTTACCTTATTTTATACTGTTTATGGTCTACTTTATTTCTTGTATTGTTGGGGGACAACCTGGCCAAGGACAAGGGGGTCAGGATATATAATTCTGGAAAAGGCTGTTTTGATGGAGTATGAATTAATGACATGAAAACTGCTTTGCTATCAACTCACTCCATTATTGAGATACTGGTACAGCCAAAGCTATTCCAAGCTACTCCTTAGATTCTGTTTGTATCATTTTTATGTTTTGTAAAGTCATAAGGGCATTTTATTTTCAAAATTAGATTTTTTGTAATGTTAGAGGTTTTTTTCTACTTCAATCAAACTATATTAAAAAAAACATTTAGAATGCTTGCTTAAATATTAAAAAGTAACAAAATTGATTAAAAAGTTCATGAAAAAATTCGAATAGCTCTAATTTTTACTCTTTTTTTAATTTGAATGGGTCAGGAAATTTTAAAAACTTGCAATGAAAATACCCTACAAATGTGCCATAGACAGCTCCCATTGACTTCTACATGAACTTGGCAGCTTATAGAATTTTCACATGTGAGCTTTACAATTTCTTTATTTTTTTTATTGCCAAAAAAAAAAATAGATCCTAATTAGAACACCATCCTAATGTGGCCACACATAGGTCAATGGTCCGAGTTGGCAACTTTTTGGGCCTGTGTATAGGGTCAGCTTCCGGCCCTCCCCAACCGAAATCTGGATCAGAATCAGGCAGGTTTTGCTTTTCCCGTTGGGATAATTACTGTATGATACAATCATTGGCCTGAGAACAAAAATCAGTGCCTGGCTAGCTGCAGGTCTGCTATAGAAGATTGTTGTCTTACAGTGGCAAAACACATATAGAGATCTACTCATTTGGTGATGTTGCCAAATGAGCGGATCTCTCCCTGATATGCCCACCTTAAGGTGGATCATAATGCAAGGAGTTCCGGCGGTCGGACCGCAGGACCGCATCAATGAACAGATGCGATCCAACAGGATTTTTAGCACTGCCTGATCGACATCTGGCCGATTTTCGGCCAGATATCGATTGGGGAAGCCCGTCGTAGGGCCCCACACATGGGCCAATAAGCTGCTGACTCGGTCTGTCTGCAGCTTTTATCGGCCCTTGTATGGCCACCTTTACCTGTACCCTGAAAATCACAACTATTCTACAACTAACAAGTTTTTAGTATTTGTTTGTGAGGCCTGAATTTATTTTCTTTTTTTGCTTTAAGCTTTTAGTATTGAATCCATTTTTGTGTACACCTGACTGTTTATTATAGCTCAGACACAACAAATTATATTAAAAAAGTGATATGTGTTTGGTTCCAAAGGATTTTTCAGATTTTCTGCCCCGAAAACTTCGATTATTTCGGATTTTTTCATGAAACCCAGAGCAGATCAGGATATCTTCGGGACTTCTCCCATTGACCTCTACATAAATTTGGCAGGTCTGAGTACTTTTTTATTCAGACTTTTAACACCCCGAGGGTTTAATAAATTCCGAAAAATGTTAGTTTTTTTCGCAACTAACAATTCAGAATTTATAGGAAAAAAATGCATTTTTGGCATTCAGACTTTAATAAATAACCTCCTGGTGATCCTGCAACTAGTTTTTCTTAAGTGACAGCAAAATGGTGAAGACAATAGAAAAAGGACAGAACAAAACAAAGTGAAGGGGGGGGTGTGGTGGTGGGATAAGAACACGAGGTGGAAAGGAGCAGAAGAGTATGGCTGGAGAGGACATGGAGGATCTTAACAATGTCTGACAGAATGAAAAGCCAAAATAGAAGTAGACAAGGAAAAAAAAACAAGATGGAGGGCAAAGTGAGACAGGAGACAAGAAGATAGCAAATGATAAATAAAAGGGACAAGAAGGAAAAGAAAATGTAACATGAAAATATCTAAAAGTCAAATAGAAACCAAAGTGCCCTTTTGTCTTAAAGACAGTCTTAAAGCAAAAAAAAAAAAAAAAATTCATTATTGCCTCTGGAAATATTTTGTATAACATCAATTATCTCTGTTTACTGTCCATTTATTATTTCAGTAGCAAATTTTAAGACAAAACCCTAAGAATCATTTACAAAGACCCCAAAATGCAAGTGAAACACTAAGGGGCACAACATCGTCCTCAGTGCTCATTCAGTAAGCATGTGGCTCTGGCAATGGTGCAGAATGTAGTGCTGGATGGTGAAAGACAGCCCTGTCCTTAACATCTGTCATAGTGCAAGTGTTATATACAGCACTCTTTTGCACCAAGCTCTGCTGGTATTCACTTAGCTACTATCCAACACATTAATTGAGCATTTTTATTGATTGTTAAGTTATTTTGAAATGCAGTGGCTTTTGAAAGCAAGTAAGCAAATAAGTAAAAATATAGAGTGATTAAGGTCATTTTCGCATTCCTGGTTCTAACTCTTGAAACAATGTAGCAGAAGTCAGCTCTCCTTCAACCATAAATCCTTTTCTAACAATGCCTTGCATGTATCTGGTAGGCCTACATATTTTCATTATTAAAAACTACAAGTGCAAAAATAAAAAGAGACAGCAAATACTGCTTTAAACAGTAAAAGAATAGTAATTCATTTTAAAACTATTTTAATTAATGCATAAAAGAAGGTTTTTTAGTTATATTTTTTATACATTCATTTCTGTGTTTATATCTCATTTATAGTAAAGTTGGTTCATTCTCATCTATGTGGTTGAAAACATTGAGCCAGAAAGCTAACTACACAGTAAAACATTTTTAAGCGATGTAAATTCTAGACAGCTTTGGGTGTCACGTTTACTAAATGAATGCCTATTCTCAATGTACTAAAGCTTGCAAGTGTCCCCTTGTGAAATTTTCTATTTCCCTATTCCTGACCTCTGTATTTTTGAAAAGATGGTTGCCATAACCCTCATTGAGCCCAAATCTAAATCCTCTATGCAGCTGTGCTCAGACAGAACTTGGCACTTATAACTGTCACTTAATGTTTTGTGTGATCTCTTTAGAAAGTAAACAAATCCCCATCACTGTACATGTGACTGTGACTTGACGTGGCTCTTTCCCAAGTCACCAGATAAGCTGTTTAACCAGACTAAAAGTACTACAGGAAAATTAATAAGGCTTTAGTTTAAGTCAGGTGGTAAATGCTCACTTGAGGCAGAATACAAACAAATGCAGCTCTTCAATATAAAAGCTTTAATACCGGTAAACTATTTTTACCATTTTTGTCCTATATTTTGACAATAGGAATTTAAAACAGAAAATATGGTAAAAATTGATTCCTGATATCTAATATAATGGCACATATCCTTATTAAGAAGTAATAACATTATTTTTATCTATCTTTTCTATAACTTCATCAGCCATTAATAACAACTCCAATTACTAGTCATATAAACATTTGTAAAATTAATTTATATCAATAATGCAACTATACACTTTTGTATCCCAACCCAGAAATGTTTGGTAACAGCACCCCGGTCACCAAAGAAAGACTGACTTCTGCTCCTCATCCTATGTATGTATTAATGTACATATTGTACGGTATACATTTTATCCTATATCTGACTGCATAAGAATAAACCAAATACATGAATGCTAATTACTGCTTGCTTGTTATGGGTTACCACGCAGGTGCATATTTGGCCAGTGTTGATAACTGAGTGGTTAATGCAATCTCATTAATGTCAGCTACGGCAATCATTCTATCAAGGGTCTATATAAGCCTGCCTCTTCCTTTGTGCTTGGTCATTAAGATGCTTATCTGTGAATTAATCAGTTCCTGCCTTTTGCTTTTATTCTGTTTATTCCTGGGACTGAGGTTGAATTATTTTCCTGATTCTGTATCTGCATCTTGCTTGCCATTACCTATAGCCTGTTACTGGACCTTGGCTTTTTTTCTGCCAACTCCCCTGACCTCTTGCCAAATACTGGATTTGGACGATTGCCCCTATATCACCCTGGCCATTGGTTTGGACAGTTTTATTAGTCTCATGTAACCCAGCATATACACTCCAGCCTGTCTATCTGCAACCAGCTTCTCTTCACAGAATAGTCTAGTCAAGTCATGAATGCACCTTTCTTTTGTTGGCCTTTTACTGCACTATACCTTAATTAGATTTTGATTTGTTAAAGGGGTGGCTTACCTTTATAGTAACTTTTAGTATGTTATAGAATGGCCAATTCCAAGCAACTTGTCAATTGATCTTCATTATTTATTTATAGTTTTAAAGTTATTTGCTTTTTTCTTTTGACTTTTTGCAGATTTCAAATGGGCGTCGCTGACCCCTTCTAAAAAGCAAATGCTCTGAAAGGCTACACGTACTGTTATTGCTACTTTTTATTACTCATCTTTCTATTCAGGTTCTCTACTATTCATATTCCAGTTGGTCCAAACCAATGCATGGTTGCTAGGGTAATTTAGACCCTAGCAACTAGATTGCTGAAATTGCAAACTGGAGAGCTACTGAACCAAAAGCTAAATAACTCGAAAACCACAAATAATAAAAAATGAAACCCAATTGCAAATTGTCTCAGAACATCACTCTCTACATCATACCAAACATTGTCTCAAAGGTGAACAACCCCTTTAAATGCATACTAGCAATGCATACATAGCTATGAATACAAGAATGTCTCAGACTGTGCAACTAGGTTACCCATGTGTTAATATCCTTAGTCAGCAAAGTAAATTGCAGATGGTATTTCCCAGCAGCAATAATTAGCAGCATTTAGGTCCATTTCAGATTGCTCTAGGAAAAGAACTGGTCACATGATCACTGTACAGATTAATTGTTATTAGGTTTTGAGAAAGATGAAAGCATTTGTTTCCTACATCTCAATGACCTGCAGTGAAATTATACTGGCATAATCCATTTCATTGTTATATTTGTCTGTTGCCTCTCCAGATATTATTATGTCTTGGAGGTATGTCATGGAGTGAGACATGACTTTTCCTAAAAAAAACAAATGTAAGGTATAATCAAGATTAGGAGGATTACTACCTCAAACATATTAAAACAAGTTCAAAAAAAGTACCATTGCAAAGGGTACAGCAGGATTTCAGTCACTGACTATAGAAAGGAAACATGTTGATTGGGGCTATTCTTTCTACTTTTGTTGATAACTTTCTCCTCTATCTTTTTTTTAAAAAAAATGAAGAGTTAAATCAGAAGCATTTCTAAAAGGGGAAAACAAAATGGGAGTTAAGCCTCTCTTATATGACATTGGATATCTGTAATTAATTGTTTCCATTTATTGAGCATTGCAGTATATCTGTATGTGACATGGGATCTCAGCCCCTTAGCACTCTGGAGGGGATTTCTTGCATGAATCATATTTTGCCATAAAAATGTCTTAATTTACTGAAGCCTTTACACAGAATCGAAGGCACCTTAGACTACCATGTGACTAGAAGTACATTTTCATATAATATGGTTTTTAATATAGTCACTAGAAATCTGCTCCATAATAGTTACATATTAAAATTGGGTTGAAAAAAGACAGTCTATCAAGTTCAACCCCTCCAAATGAAAACCCAGCATCCATACACACACCCCTCCCTACTTTCACATAAATTATATATATACCCATACCTATACTAACTATAGAGTTTAGTATCACAATAGCCTTTGATATTATGTCTGTCCAAAAAATCCTCCAAGCCATTCTTAAAGGCATTAACTGAATCAGCCATCACAACATCATCCGGCAGTGCATTCCACAACCTCACTGTCCTGACTGTGAAGAACCCCCTACGTTGCTTCAAATGAAAGTTCTTTTCTTCTAGTCTAAAGGGGTGGCCTCTGGTACGGTGATCCACTTTATGGGTAAAAAGGTCCCCTGCTATTTGTCTATAATGTCCTCTAATGTACTTGTAAAGTGTAATCATGTCCCCTCACAAGCGCCTTTTTTTTCAAAGAAAACAACCCTAACCTTGACAGTCTACCCTCATAATTTAAGTCTTCCATCCCTCTAACCAGTCCAAAACTACACTGCATACTCCAGATGAGGCCTTACCAGGGACCTATAAAGAGGCATAATTATGTTTTCATCCCTTGAGTTAATGCCCTTTTTTATGCATGACAGAACTTTATTTGCTTTAGTAGCCACAGAATGACACTGGCCAGAATTAAACAACTTGTTATCTACAAAAAACCCTACATCCTTCTCATTTAAGGAAACTCCCCAAAATGTCCACCCCATTGCATAAGAAATATATATATATATATATATATATATATATATATATATATATATATATATATATATATATATATATATATAGGGAAAGGTGGGTACAAGCTGCACACCTTAAAATACACAAAAATACCTGGGTGCTCTGGTTTGCATGAAAAACTCAAACGTTCGATATATTGAAATAAGAGAAAAAGGTTTATTAAATCCGACGTTTCGGTTCCCCTTTCTCAAGGACAAACAGTGCTGAACAGGAAGTGACAGTTTAAAAACTGTCACTTCCTGTTCAGCACTGTTTAAAAAAATAGGTGCCATGATAAGGAGAAAACTGCATCTGTAATTGTTGCCCAGTTACCTGATTAAATCCAGAAGGGCATCTGCTGAACTCATCACAGGCTTCCCACTCTGCTCTGTATTTTCCTTCTGAGCTGCACCCCCAGGATGAATGATGGAAACCATGATAATTCCTACTATAACAGCTACGAATGTTGTCCATAAGTAGTAGGCGATGGTAAAAATTCCCAAACGACTGGAAGTTTTTGCATCAAGCGCAGCCAGTCCCGACATCAAACTAGGGATAGAAAAGTTTAAGACATGATCTAGTGCGAAGGCTATGGAGAAACACCCATAATGGGTGGGTAGGCCAGTAGCAATAAATTCAACATAACAATGAATAGAAAGTATGAATAGAACAATGATGGAGCTCATAAACACCTGTGTGGAACATACCATAACTCAATAAAACACCTTATATTTGTAATATGAAATTGCAGCTCATTTACTACATTCACAAGACTGAAAACAATATGATATAGCCTTAGAATGTTTATAGTCCACTGAATCATTTATACTATGTAACTTAACTATGTAAGGGGTGGCACATAGTCCACCCAAGGGCATCTACTTGCATCCCCTTACTTGCACTATATTCAGTAGCAAGATGCTTGCAGCACCATGGCATTGAGAAATTGTCTTGGAACATATGAATGTTTTTGTAAGTGGCAAAGCGAATGGGTAAAATAGTGGCATCTACTTGAGAAAATATCTGAACCAGGTTTTGAAAGTTCCACAAAAAAGTTAGACACTGATACTTTAGATGCTTTGTTTGGCAATAAGGCCTGATACGCCAGTCTCTGCCGTTAAGAAGACATTAACCTATAACCCAGTGTATAGACTGAAAATAAATGTTAGCTGCAGGAAGTATATTTCATTGTTAACACCATAATATGCAACACATGTGGTGACTTCTACACATATATACAGGGGCGTAACTACTGGGGGAGCAGGGGGTGCAAATGGGCCAGGGCCCCCCCCGGAAGATCATGCGCGATGCAGCCGGCTGGAGTCGGCTGCAGCGGCAGAGAAAAATTGTGCAGACGAGGGTGGGGGCGGGCCCGTCTGCACGGCCCGCACCAGGGTTCGCCCCCACCAAGTTACGTTACTGCATATATATACTCTAACAGATGGAGAATATTCACATGACTTCTACATTTTGTGACCATGGGTTTCTACTTAAATGAACTTCAGCAATATTTCTGTCTATGAACACTAGATGGTTAGATACTGAAGATGCAAATCTGAAAGTGCACATATGGTTCCCAAAAATATTCTCAACTGTTATTGTCTAGTAACCTTTGTAGAAACATAATGATCAAAAGCTTCTGCAACTCATTGCACACATTCACATATATATAAGTAAAAGGAAAGCAAAAATAATCTTATTCTAACAGGAACAGCAGCTGTCATTTTTTTAGAGCCAAGTAGAGTGGTCCTATTGGATGATGATGATGATGATGAAGATATAAACACATCATATGATTTTATATAATAAAATTAGTCATAACTAATAATATCTAATGTTTACATTCTAGGGACCAATGATCAAGGTATCCAAGTCTATAAACAGGTATCACAGCCCTTAAAGGAGAACTAAACCCATAAACGCATATGCCTATAAATGCCACAATATATAAACAAAACTAGTTAATCCACCCAAAGGTTCAGCATCTTTATAGCAGTAATGACCCAGGCCTTCTAAGTTGTCACAGGAGTTTCCCATCTTGGATTTTGTTAGAAGTGTCAGTGACATGCGCATGTTTAGTGTGCTTTGAGCAGCTGTTGAGAAGTTAAGCTTAGGTGTCATCACAAATCATCAAACAGAAAATGAGGTTTGCTGTTATATAAAATTATGGGACAGAGCTTATTATTACATTCTGATCAGGGACGGATTTACATAGCGGGAACCCCTAGGCCCACTGCCGTTTGTCTCCCCATCCACTCTCCTTCAGTTGTTCACTTGGGCTGGTACAGAAGCCCAAAACATAATGTACAACATTTCTGCCCTTCTTCTTTAGTTCTCCTTTAAACATAAAAAATGTGTGACAATATTTTGAAAAAATATTTCATGAGCAAAACATTCCATATGGCTTTCCATGTTTTATATCTGTGGCAAGCTAGACGACATAAAAAAAAACAAGATGTGTTGGGATAAACTTTCTGCGTTCATTAAAACAATAAATTTGTGTTTTTAGTGTACAGGGGTTTCCAATACTCTTGCACTTTTGAAGCTGGTAAGTCATGGATATGTCGCCCCAGATTCTGGATTTTATTGCTTAATGTGCATTAGAAAAATGCACTGAAAAAGATTCTGTGGTATTCACTTCCTGCCTCTTTCCCATGTTCACAAGACTATGTGTGTAACACAGAGGGTAGAGCAAGTATTTCCATGTCAACATCACAAGTGACTTTCAAAATGCCCGCCTTTAAGAACACTTCAGGCAATAGCAATGCATGCTGCCCAACCACACCCACATTGGTTTGGAAGCACTGGGGATTTGCAGGAGATACAGTAGTTTTTAAAATTTCCTGTGCACCAATGCCCAGTACTCTGGACTCGATGATACATTTTTTTGCATGTGCACAAAGGAAGGGGAGAGGATGGACAGAAGCAGGCCTATGGATGCAATGTAAATCCGGCCCTGAATGTTGCCTCCTTCACTTAATTTCTGCAGAACAAACAACATCTCCAACACTGTGCTTTGCACTACCAAGTTTTTTTCTTAGAGGTCACCAAGGTGGTGGTATTTGATTTATGTGCACATGTGCCAACAACCCTTCCTTCTGACCTTGGAATGAAACTCTCTCAGCCAAAGGAACATATCAACAATCGGATGCCGATTGGTAATTTCCTAATGAAGGAAGCCTGCCTTGCTATGGCAACTGAATGCTCAGTTTGCTATTGCCTGAAGTGTTCTTGAAGGTGGGTATTCAGCATTCTGAAAGTCACTTTTGATGTTGACATGGAAATACTTGCTGTACCCTCTGTGTTACACACATAGTCTTGTGCACATGGGAAAGCGGCAGGAAGTGAATACCACAGAATCTTTTTCTTTTCTTTTTACACACATAGTCTGGTTACCTGATAGATTCCAATGGTCTGAGTCTCAGACCAAAGCATTCTGGGAAACCTGTGATGTGGCTAGTCAGCACTTTTTTTTGCAAACATGCTACAGCTACAGTGTAGCCCAGTGTGTTGTCTTAGGGGCGGATTTATCAAGGGTCGAAGTCAATTTGATGGAATTTTCTAAGTAAAAAAATAGTTTGAATATTCGAATATTCGATAATCGAAGTACAGTCTCTATAAAAAAAATATAAAAACATTAAGGAGCAGATTTATCAAGGGTCGAATTTCGCAGTAATATATACTTCAAAATTCGACCATCCAATTTAAATACTTTGAATTCGAAAATCGAATTCGAACTTTTTTCATCGAATTTGGGTATTTTGCAGTCGTGAACGATTTTACTTCGACTGCAAAATACCCAAATTCGTTGAAGAAAGTTTGAATTCGATTTTCGAATTCGAAGTATTTTTTACTTTGAAATTCGACCCTTGATAAATCTGCCCCTTAATGTTTTTATAGGCCATACATATAAAGATGGTCACAGCAAGTTCAATCAACAGATACCCTTTATACACAATTAGCTAGTATGTGACTAGCATCATACATAGGCCACCCTCACACATGAAAACATATGCAAACTGTTAAGCGATTATCATTATATAGAGTAAATCAAAGCACAATGTTTCTGAATACATTTTATGGCACCATTAATGACTAGTCAATGGTGCTATTACCTTAGATACAACAAATATTTGATGTACTGAGCGTCAGTCACTGTGGACCCAACATAAAAGTTAGGTATTGAATTTTTGGTAAAGAAAATACAGCCATATTAAATAATGGAATGTTGATTGCATTGTTACCTTGACACCACAAGAGGAAGAATCAACATTTTCAGCATCCGCATAAGAAGTTCTCCAGGAAACTGGAAGTAGCTAATTTCCTACAAAACAGAGAAGAGACACAGGCAATGCTATGAGAATACACAGAACATTCACTCAGTTGGAATTCTGACTTTATTGAGAAACCCAAAACATATGCACACAATGCTTCAAATTTGTATATTTAAGTGAGTAAACCAGTAGGGGTGTTATTCATTTAATTTGTAGTGTTTATGGAGGAGCAATGTGTCTCCAATGGAATGAATGAAAATGCTCCTATATCCGAGTATAAAGTGTAAGTGAACACAGATCTAACACTCAGTAATGCGTAATGCACATTGTTGCTAAGTGTCTAATGATTTTAAACGTTTTAAATTAAATTTCAGTTTAGTTTTAGGCAGTGTATAACGTGACATGACGTGGGAAGTGAGCGTACATATTTTGCCCGAAATGTGATACTAACACCTCAATTTTTTGAAATGTATGTAAAGGGATTCACATAGGTAGAATTTAAGCACTGGAAATCTTTTTCTTCTTTTATATGTGCAAATCATACAGAAAGTTCAACCATGTGCAGCAGTGATTTAATATTGAGAAGATCAATGTTATGTTCACAATTCTCAACAAATATTACTCAGTTTTCTGACCAAAATAAAAATGATTTAATCAGTTAACTATTTTCTACTTTGAAAGCTGAGTGCTGCTACAATTGCATACTAAATTACTCTAATGATACAGAATGCTCAATAACAACTGCAGTAGCCATCACTGTAAATGCTTATTTAATCTATGTAATGCTTTAAAAATAATCTGCATTTGAGATATTCTCTAGCACAGACTTCCCTGTTGCCTCCCCATATTACTACATAAGCCACAATGTAAGCAGTAAGCACCCATCATCCGTCAGACATACCATGTTCATTTCATGGCTAACCACCATTTTAGGCATTATTAAAGCTACTGGAAGGAAAGCATGCTGCAATAAATAAGAGAAAGGGTTTGAGAAGTACAAGGGCAGGTTATATTATAGGAACAGAAAGGACATTAGCCTAGTCCCCCACTAATGGATTGCCCAGCATCCACCATATCCTGCTGAACTGCAGTCAGGTGGATTTGGGAGTTTAAATTCAACAACAATTGGAGGGCTACAGCTTGGGAATGCCTTATCTGACATCCTTGATTTATGTTATTTCCCCATGGGAGTGCAGTGATGACCTAAAGAAAGTCAGTTATACAATGTAAGCAGGCTTTTGGCATAGCAAAGGTCCATTACCCAGAGAATAAAATTGTTGGCACTAACTAGTGTCCAGAGTGGCATCGGATCACTTTTTAAACTGTGTAGATGTTGTCACAGCAAAGCCCTACACAGGACAATTTTAATAAATGGCCCAAAAAAAATGTACACAGAACCCACCACGACAGAGGGCCCACCATGATATATTTATACATATATTAATGTTGTGGTGCTAGTGTGTGACACACATTGGCAGAATAGTATTGAGCTTGAACCTTGTGGCAAACAAACCACGGGACTAAGTTAATGTTGCACAGCTACTGTAAAGGACCAAAACCAGAGAGTCATGGGGCCTTGAGAAATATCTATGGGTCTTAGTGGCCTTAATCTGCCTCTGACAATAGATAATAGATAACAGACAATATATAACAGTAAATAAGCACCCCATTCCCACATTTCACGCTAATTCATTCTCATTCTTGCGTCCCCCGTCCCCCCAATCTACTACATTTACTTATCCTAGGAGGACAGCCACACAGTTAGTGAACCATATGGCATATCTAACAAATATAAATTCCATTAAACAATAGCACACCTATTTCAGTGATCTCCTTCAGTTTCTGAGTGATTCTAATATTTGTAGTTTAGGGTTACAGTCTGCTGATCCATGCTTTAAGCAATAGTATAAACTGTTAATCCATTTATATGGTTCCACAGAGTATATGTAACCCCTGACAGAAGATGTCAAGAACTTAAATAGTAAACAGCAGTACAGTTAGGACTGAAAATACGGGCACTGGACTAGATGTGCGGCCCCGTCCCAAATCCAGATAAATGTATGATTCCAGCTTTCTCCTGCAGCTTCCCTATTTTTCAGCAAAACTTAATTGTCAATAAGTTTTTCAAAAAACAAATTAATTTACCTTTAAAATGGATTTTCTAAATTAAAGTCCCAAAGCTTTCTTACTCATAATAGTCGTAATGATTGCTGATGGGCACAGCTGGATTTTTCTTCTATACTCTTCCTCTTCAGGAAGCTGAAAATCAGAAACTGATAGTAGTCAAACAATCAGTTTGTGTTAACTTAATTGTTGTTAGTGAAAATGACCTGGTTATTGCAGAAAGCAGCTGGGGAACCATGGCCCTTAAGTATTCTGAGCTGTCACATTGAATGATGGTTATAAGCACCAAATATTCTGAAACCAACTCGAATTTAGGCTAAAATGTGTACCTTTTTTTTAGCAAGTTTGTCTTAGATTATTGCCCAGGTGTTTTACTGACCTGTTCTGTTAGTCTTCTAGTCCTGAGAAAGAATCCAAGCAGACATCCCACTATGACGGATAAAACTGAGAGGATGAGCAGTCCATTCCGCTTGCACACATCCTTCGCTCTGGCCAGCCCTGCATCCACAGCCCCTGCCATTGTGCCCTAAAAGTCTACTGCTGTCCCACTGGGACCACACCGCTCTGTGACAAGCCAACTCACATTCTCTAAAGATCAGATCAAAGCCAGCAGACACTGACCATGCTGCAAGGTCACCCCTCACCCACTAGCCACGCAACATGCAGCTGGCATTATGGTCCCAAATTAATACCCAAATCCTATTACTGGCTTCATCATTAGAAGCCTGGAGGAGATTAGGGAGCTCGGGATAATTTGAAAAGAATATGAATATACTCAAGTAGATGATAAGATATTGGTATTTTTTTTTAGACAGAAAGTGCAGAAGATTTACCATTCAACTGTAGTTAAAAAAAAAGATTCATTAAATTTTTCCCATAGATGTAATTTAGTAGCAGTATTTTTCATAGACCAAATATTTAAGCAAATAATTGTACTAAACTGAATACATCAAGCAGGGGTGAAACTGCACATAGAAGAATGCTGCATACAGTATATATTTTATTCACTAAGCATCTATATACAGACGTGAAGTGAGTACATACAGTATGTATTCATTACACACAGGGGAGGATTATACATACAGTATGCATTCTGTACACAAACTCGGGTTGTGCAAATCTGCACACAGGTTAGAAAACTGGGCATATGCAGTGCATTCTACATAAACAGGAGTGTCTGCATTCTACATACACTGGCCTGTACATACAGTACATATGTACCGGCAACTAACCAGACATGCAGCAGCTTTATATGTGTTCATTAACAAAGATGTGAAGCGGCAACACTAAGGGGGTTATTTATCAAAATCCGAATTTATCTCACTATTTTTGGAAAGCCACTCCGACCAAATTCGCACTGACTTTACCCCCCCCCCTATTTATCATGAAATTTTCCTGAAAAAAATATTTTGTGGGAAAAGTCTCATTTAGATAGTTAAATTTTTTTTTGATTTGACGCCCGAATACCTCGACTTTTTGTGAAACCCAGTTCGAATCAGGATATCTTCAGGACATCTGCATGACTTCTACATGATTTTGGCAAGTCTGAGTTTTTTAATGAAAAAATTTTGGTTTTCCCTGTTAAAAGTCCAACCAGAAAAATCGAACTTTGATATATAACCCCCTAAATGCTAATAAAAGAGGCCAAGACTGCTACTGCACTGCAGTTTATGCAAGAGACACATTACCCTATCACGAGTGACAGAAAAGCACATTAATCTACCACAAGCATAGGATTTCATAGGAAATCCACACCCTGCACGGCAGATTAGCAGTTACTGGACTTGCATAAAACATGATCTATGCTATCGCAGTCTGCAGAAAACATATACATTATTTGTTATTTAGCCATACACTATGAATACCTTGGATAGCTCTTGTTTCAAAAGACCTACTTGGTACTCTAATATGAAGTATGAGTTTTAAGTAATGCCACATTTTAATAATAGTTTCTAAATCTTAGACTAGGATCTGGGAAGTTGAATGCTGGTATAAAAAAAATGTTACGCAAACACTCACAGACAAAATAATGCATATACACTGTACATGCTAATGCATGTAACCCTGTATTGAAAGGTGTACTTATTATTTAAGCATTCAGTGTATTTACTGACCCCTAAATAAAGGGGTCACTTGTGTGCAGTTACCACTAGCATTTTTTTTTTTTTTTTTTTATAATTAACAGCTTTACAAACTTTTTCCTAATGATCCCCTTTACATTTACTATTTACCTTTTACTGGGATCTCTGCAGAATACTGTAAGGTATTCCATATTCTATAGTATATATTGATATATGTATCAGAATGAACCAGGAATTTGTTTTTTGCATTATATTAGGCATGTGAATAGGTGATCCATTTATCAATAAATTATTAATTGGTATTCAGCCTTCTCATATCTAATTGAGTTAGATAAAAGGGGTCAATGACAACCACAAGTGCAGTGTAAAAATTGCAATATTGAGAATTCACCATGTTTTCCCTGACTATTCCAACATTATTGAAATGCAATTGCAAGTGAAGTGTCAAACGTGTAGATGGCATCGTTCAATGTCAAAATTACATCTTTGACTCTTTAGGCACAAATCTCCTGTGTGTGTTGATCCTGCTCATAGTGGGAACAATGTAATTACAACTAGCTTGAAGGGGGTGTTAGCTCCAGGGTTCACTTGGATCAAGGTTTGTGGAGCAGAAGGTGGGATGGACGCTTGGGGGCCAAACACAACTACTGTATATACTCGAGTATAAGCCGAGTTTTTCAGCACCCAAAATATGCTCAAAAAGTCTACCTTGGCTTATAGTCGAGTCAGTGCTGAAAAACTAGGCTTAGACTCGAGTTTGGAATCTACAAAGAACTGGGAAAGACAGCAGGGTTCACGCCATCCCCCTCCTCTCCTCTAGAGCCGTGATTTACTTACCGGCATGATCTCTGGCGGGCCCAGAGGGGGAACGGGCCACTGTTTCATTCATCAGGCTTGGGCCTTTGTTGCGGTGTTGCCTGGGTCATGTTCTTGGGGGGTGCCGCCTGCGGTGGGGGCGCTGCGGCACACTCTGCGTGGTGCGGACACTGTTCCTCCTTTGGTCCGGGGTGGGGCTTCCCTTTGGTGGCGCTGCCCGGTGTGGGCTGTTTCGTGGTGGGACTGGCGGCGGCTGTGTGTGGGGTTGGCAGGCAGATCGTGGGGGGACTCCCTGCCATGCTCTGTGCTGCTGGGCATCGTGTTGTGCATGTTGGGGGCTGTTCTTTGTAATTACGCTACCAATTACCCAACGTACCAGTGCGGATCACTTCCACAATAACATCACAGCTTCGAACTCAATCTGAGTTGCTGCTCTTAAAAGGGCAACACTAGTTCTTAAAGAGGAAATGCCGCCAGGGTTAGTCAAGAAGCTGGTACAGTGAGTTTTAGGTTTGGACGTTGGTAGAGTAATTCTAAAAATGTAGCAGTCTATTGATTTTCTTTTCTTGTCTTCAGAAAGGAAATCAACTAATATAGCTGAATCAAAAATAGCTTAACCCTTGGCCCTTTTCCCATAACCTCTAAACATAACTGGCTATAACAATTATTTAGAATAAAAAAATGCCTGTTATTACAGCATTGAAAAATCTCAATTTACCTGCTGCATTTCTCACCCGAGTCAATACTCGAGTCAATAAGATTTCCCAGTTTTTGTAGGTAAAATTAGGTGCCTCGGCTTATACGCGGGTCGGTTTATACTCGAGTATATACGGTATATGCAAGTGGCATCAATATGTACAAAGGCTGCTTCCCTTTTTGCATGCCTGTAACAGTGACTACAGCAGACCAAATATTTAAGCAAATAATTGTACTAAACTGAATACATCAAGCAGGGGTGAAACTGCACATAGAAGAATGCTGCATACAGTATATATTTTATTCACTAAGCATCTATATACAGACGTGAAGTGAGTACATACAGTATGTATTCATTACACACAGGGGAGGATTATACATACAGTATGCATTCTGTACACAAACTCGGGTTGTGCAAATCTGCACACAGGTTAGAAAACTGGGCATATGCAGTGCATTCTACATAAACAGGAGTGTCTGCATTCTACATACACTGGCCTGTACATACAGTACATATGTACCGGCAACTAACCAGACATGCAGCAGCTTTATATGTGTTCATTAACAAAGATGTGAAGCGGCAACACTAAGGGGGTTATTTATCAAAATCCGAATTTATCTCACTATTTTTGGAAAGCCACTCCGACCAAATTCGCACTGACTTTACCCCCCCCTATTTATCATGAAATTTTCCTGAAAAAAATATTTTGTGGGAAAAGTCTCATTTAGATAGTTAAATTTTTTTTTGATTTGACGCCCGAATACCTCGACTTTTTGTGAAACCCAGTTCGAATCAGGATATCTTCAGGACATCTGCATGACTTCTACATGATTTTGGCAAGTCTGAGTTTTTTAATGAAAAAATTTTGGTTTTCCCCTGTTAAAAGTCCAACCAGAAAAATCGAACTTTGATATATAACCCCCTAAATGCTAATAAAAGAGGCCAAGACTGCTACTGCACTGCAGTTTATGCAAGAGACACATTACCCTATCACGAGTGACAGAAAAGCACATTAATCTACCACAAGCATAGGATTTCATAGGAAATCCACACCCTGCACGGCAGATTAGCAGTTACTGGACTTGCATAAAACATGATCTATGCTATCGCAGTCTGCAGAAAACATATACATTATTTGTTATTTAGCCATACACTATGAATACCTTGGATAGCTCTTGTTTCAAAAGACCTACTTGGTACTCTAATATGAAGTATGAGTTTTAAGTAATGCCACATTTTAATAATAGTTTCTAAATCTTAGACTAGGATCTGGGAAGTTGAATGCTGGTATAAAAAAATGTTACGCAAACACTCACAGACAAAATAATGCATATACACTGTACATGCTAATGCATGTAACCCTGTATTGAAAGGTGTACTTATTATTTAAGCATTCGGTGTATTTACTGACCCCTAAATAAAGGGGTCACTTGTGTGCAGTTACCACTAGCATTTTTTTTTTTTTTTTTTATAATTAACAGCTTTACAAACTTTTTCCTAATGATCCCCTTTACATTTACTATTTACCTTTTACTGGGATCTCTGCAGAATACTGTAAGGTATTCCATATTCTATAGTATATATTGATATATGTATCAGAATGAACCAGGAATTTGTTTTTTGCATTATATTAGGCATGTGAATAGGTGATCCATTTATCAATAAATTATTAATTGGTATTCAGCCTTCTCATATCTAATTGAGTTAGATAAAAGGGGTCAATGACAACCACAAGTGCAGTGTAAAAATTGCAATATTGACAATTCACCATGTTTTCCCTGACTATTCCAACATTATTGAAATGCAATTGCAAGTGAAGTGTCAAACGTGTAGATGGCATCGTTCAATGTCAAAATTACATCTTTGACTCTTTAGGCACAAATCTCCTGTGTGTGTTGATCCTGCTCATAGTGGGAACAATGTAATTACAACTAGCTTGAAGGGGGTGTTAGCTCCAGGGTTCACTTGGATCAAGGTTTGTGGAGCAGAAGGTGGGATGGACGCTTGGGGGCCAAACACAACTACTGTATATACTCGAGTATACGCCGAGTTTTTCAGCACCCAAAATATGCTCAAAAAGTCTACCTTGGCTTATAGTCGAGTCAGTGCTGAAAAACTAGGCTTAGACTCGAGTTTGGAATCTACAAAGAACTGGGAAAGACAGCAGGGTTCACGCCATCCCCCTCCTCTCCTCTAGAGCCGTGATTTACTTACCGGCGTGATCTCTGGCGGGCCCAGAGGGGGAACGGGCCACTGTTTCATTCATCAGGCTTGGGCCTTTGTTGCGGTGTTGCCTGGGTCATGTTCTTGGGGGGTGCCGCCTGCGGTGGGGGCGCTGCGGCACACTCTGCGTGGTGCAAACACTGTCCCTCCTTTGGTCCGGGGTGGGGCTTCCCTTTGGTGGCGCTGCCCGGTGTGGCCTGTTTCGTGGTGGGACTGGCGGCGGCTGTGTGTGGGGTTGGCAGGCAGATCGTGGGGGGACTCCCTGCCATGCTCTGTGCTGCTGGGCATCGTGTTGTGCATGTTGGGGGCTGTTCTTTGTAATTACGCTACCAATTACCCAACGTACCAGTGCGGATCACTTCCACAATAACATCACAGCTTCGAACTCAATCTGAGTTGCTGCTCTTAAAAGGGCAACACTAGTTCTTAAAGAGGAAATGCCGCCAGGGTTAGTCAAGAAGCTGGTACAGTGAGTTTTAGGTTTGGACGTTGGTAGAGTAATTCTAAAAATGTAGCAGTCTATTGATTTTCTTTTCTTGTCTTCAGAAAGGAAATCAACTAATATAGCTGAATCAAAAATAGCTTAACCCTTGGCCCTTTTCCCATAACCTCTAAACATAACTGGCTATAACAATTATTTAGAATAAAAAAATGCCTGTTATTACAGCATTGAAAAATCTCAATTTACCTGCTGCATTTCTCACCCGAGTCAATACTCGAGTCAATAAGATTTCCCAGTTTTTGTAGGTAAAATTAGGTGCCTCGGCTTATACGCGGGTCGGTTTATACTCGAGTATATACGGTATATGCAAGTGGCATCAATATTTACAAAGGCTGCTTCCCTTTTTGCATGCCTGTAACAGTGACTACAGCAGTAAATGAGCCTAATATGTTCACACACCCACATATAATTAAACTATTCATCATTCAGGATCCCCAATAATCCCTGGCCCTTCTTTAGATGCAAAGTATTGGATTAAAGTGATACTGACACTAAAAAATTATTATTCATAATATCAATGTACATCAAAAGTTTCCTATAGCTTATGTTGATTGTTTTTCACTCATAGGGCTGCTTTTGTAATTAATTGTTACTTGAAATTCCTAAACCTGACTGTTTTACCAACCTGACTGTCCCTTTTTAACCTGTCAGTTAGCGTTTCTAATGCTAATCCCAGGCCTAGGGTTGCCACATTTTCATAAAATTTTTACTGGCTGGTGGGGGCGCGAACAAAAGGAGGCAGGCCGTGACATAAAAGGGGGAGGTGCTGTGATGTTAAAGGGGGTGGGCTGCATCCTGAAGATTGCCAGGAGGATAAGTTTCCAGGGGATTGAGGTGGGCCAAGGGGTCTTGTTAAGGGTATTACAAATTTACCAGCAGCTACATTGCCGGTAAATTTGTAATACCAGCCACGGCCTTGGCAGGTGTTTTGCTGGTAAAATACCGGCCGGGTGGCAAGCCTAACCAGGCCTAGGGCAGCACTATTTTAGGGGTAGCACGCTGCCCAGCCACAATTCAAGGGAGCACTGGGGACGCGTACTCCTGTACGCATCATCCCCAGTCCTCCGACACATGCGCATGCAGGGGCAGTGTGAGCGCAGCTGCCGGCACTAGGACCTAGTGGCCTCAGTGCACTGCAGCATCTGGCCTGGTGACGTGCCACTCTCACATACTTCTTTAGTTTACTGTACTGGCACGTCAGTACGTCTATTGCATCTTCAGCCCTAAAGAAGTATGTGAGAGCGGCACATCACTACGTGCCAGTACATGTCTATTGCTAACACCTTCAGCACACAGGCAGCAGTATAGACCAAGTGGCAGATCATTTCACTAATATGCCCAAATATCACTGGCTACGCAATTCCTGATTGCACTGTGCTGTCGGGCCGCATTATTATTAATTTCATGATGGAGGCTGCAGGCTGGTGTGGCCGCGGGCCTGACTTTGGACATGACACCATACTGACACCAGAAATTATGCTATTTTTACATCCATCATAATATTGGCTTTGCATGCTACTTATAATTTTGCCATAAAGTATTTGCCCAATGTTTTTACATTACCTGTCTCACTCCCTGTGTTCCTGTACGCAGGCACGTTTCAGGGGCTGCTGCCGCCTGAGGCAGCAGCCCCAATGCCGCCCCTCCTCCTGCTCCGCTCTTCTAACTACCAGCGTCGGAGCGGGTGGAGGAGGGGCCGCATCGCTAGTGCAGTGAGCGCAATTGCGCTCGCTGCGCTAGAAGAGCCGAATTTCCGTCTTAAAGTTACCAGAGGCGGCTTTTTGCCGCCCCTGGTAACTGGCCGCTCCGTGCCGCCTGAGGCAAGATTCTCACCTTGCTTCATGGCCAGAGCGGCCCTGCCTGTACGAGGGAGCTGCCATATTTGTGCAGCAGGAGCCTGTTTTCATTAGAAACTTGACAGTTTGAGAAGGGACAGACAGGTTGGCAAAACAATTACTTACAAAAACTTGGCAAAAAACAATCAGCATGACCTATAAGTAACTTTTAATATTCATTCATGTTTTAAAAAGTAGTTTTTTAATGTCAGTATCACTTTAAAGCTTCAGTTCGGAAAGAGTCACTTAGCTGAGCCTGGGCCGCGTGTGTCCACACCCTTCGGTCCCGCCCCTTCTGTTGCTAAGGACAGCAACGTATCAGACCAATCACAAGCGCTAACATAAATTCGGCAAGGGAGCGTGCCAGACTCTGAAGCGTGCGGCCAATTAGATTTAAGTCCTGTGACATTGTTTAAAGATGTCTCCGGTGGCCATATTTACTGCTGGTAGAACATATAAGTGTGAGGGCAACATTGAATCAATTCTCTGTGAAAATTGGCAGAGTATGAGACAGCCATACATTTCGAGAGAACAGACCTATATTTCTGTTTTTTTTTCTCGATGTGTACGCTTCCACAGCTGGTGCAACATCAATATTTCTCCCTGATGCAGCCGGAACCCAAGCGAGAAGAGGGCGTTTCTGACGAGAGCTTAAAGCAGCACACGGGGTGGAGGGGCTGGTAGGTCGAAAGAGGAGCAAAGGTGAGCGGCATGAAAGGGGGCGGGGAGAGCGCTGAGAAGCAAGTTCCTGTGGGTGAAAGACCGGCTGAAAGCTCTGCTGATTATCGGCGCTAATTCGGTCGGAGGTGACTGCTCGTGTTTTGTGTGCAAGGAGTTTTAATAGGGTTTGTGTGACAGGTCTGAACGCCAACTAGTAGTAATGAAACTGCAAATGTGGTCAGAAGTTGTCTGGCATGTCAACAGGGGGGTTAATTAGCCTTTGGACTACACCAATGTCAGCATTGGGTGAAACAAATCTTTTATTTTGTGGAACTTTTTTTAGAAAAGATGTGTTATTATTAACTATACTTATAAAGTACAAAGATATCCCAAAAGACAGAGAGTGTACCCTCTGGTCAGAAAAAGAACTGAGCTGAATACATTCTCACACTTCTCTAAATACTTTCCATTCCATGCCTGTTGTGCAATAAATGCATTGTTATTAAAGTTATCTGTATATGTTCCTGCATTTAAAAACAGTATTTATATATCCCTTTCTGAAACTTTTTGGCAGTGTAGCAGAAGTCAGGTCTGTTAACTAAATAGCTTCTGCTACATTGTTTCATGAGTCGGGAGTCTTTTGAACGACGTACTGTTTTGCATTAGGGGGCCCTGAACCTTCTTTCAACCTGTGTGCACAGACTTCAGTTATTATTATATACCATAGTCTCCTTCTTTTTTTCTGAGAATTAATCGCGCGTCACTCAGTATAATATGTCTTTTTGTCAGAGATATATGGTTTGTTCCTTTTTAGACACATTTCAGCTCCATTTCTGTGGTTTCTAGGTCTCACTGCTACTGTTATTTAAAGTCCCCCATGGCTCGCTTGCTAACGTCTTCATCTGCCTTGAGATGGAGGACAATAACTTCATCTCAGCCAGTTCTGCTAAGAGCATACAGCTCAGGGAGCTCCGATACAGAGTATCTGCAAAGGAGCATTGTTCCAACTATGCACTTCCAGAAAAGCCTACCAAGGTGAGTCATTGGATCTGTACTTTTGAGTAAAAAGGAAACACGAATACAACATTTTGCACAATGACAGCAAATTAAATTCTGAGAAACGCTCCAGTAAATTATATATTTTATAATATATTAACAAATTATACTACTGCAGTAATATTTTAATGATAGCTGTAGTAATAATCTGCAGTGCATAAAAACAGTCTTCTTTTAAAGAAGGAATAGTGAAATCACTGAGTTGTGACAAGTGTTAGGCCTCAGTGATTGTAATCACTTAGCTGATAACCCAGGCCAGTGCTCATGTTAAAACTACACCTGCCAGTGGTACTTCTATGCTAGTGATCTTTTTATTTCGCTTCTTCATTCTTGCATGGCCTGGGTCAATACATGCACATTAGAGTAAAAGAAATTCACTCCCACATGAAAAAGGAAGAAGATTGTTTTGTGTTGCTTGGTGAGCATACCCCAGGCCATTGTATTTTTCATGTAAGTGATCATAATCAATGGGGATGCCTAACATCTTTCTTTCTTCTTTAAATAAAAAAACGAACTTAATGTAACTTATATAATGTTTCTTGTGTATTTTGGAAATGTGAATACAGGTTTGTAAGCCCTTTAATATAATACATTATTTAATGTAGGAAATATGAATATAAAATGTTTTAAAATAAGGGTGACTTAAGTTTTTCTTCTACGAAACCTGTGAAGGTTCTGAGAAAAACCTAAAACAGTTGACATAAAAAGTATGATCAATAAAACCTATTCTTATTTACATTTTTGTCTTCTCAGGCTGCCAATTCCTAAATTTGAAGACACTATTAAGAGATACCTGAATGCACAAAGACCTCTTCTGGATGATGTTCAATTTAAGTATGCATTCAGGGCCAGGCACTATGTTGACTTTAAATAGTGACTATAAGTTTTTAAAATACTGAAATATGAATATTTTACTCATATACTAGGAAAACTGAGCAGCTTGCCTTGAACTTTCAGAACGGAGTTGGGAAGCAGCTGCATGAAGAACTAGTGCAGCAGGACAAACAGAACAAACACACAAGCTATATCTCTGGTAAGAATGTACTAATACATTGGAGGCTGTATGCAACAGTATGTCAATAACAAAACTTAATTGGTAAATTACATGCCTTTCAGAGGCCTCACTAGTATGATCTGAAAGAGATTTTGGCTTACAAAAATGAAGAGATATATTTATAGCCTGTCCTAGGTCATTATGTATGGATGACCCTTCGACTACCTAACACCACACAGAGAAGTTTTGGATTACGACACCTAAATGCATACTCGCATGTTTTGAGCCAAAGTCCACTCCATGTGTCTGCATCTAGGCCAGCGCAAACACAGAGAGCAGATTCAGGAGGACCTATTTTTCACCCTGCCCCAAATCATGACCATTCTGAAACGACAACACTGAAAATTCTATTTTCGAACAGACTGTAACTAATAAGTGCAAGTAAATATGTAACACACAAATAGCGAGGCAGTAATTACACACATTTGCCATAGACTTCAGACACTGGAGGTTTGTACCTATTTGTTTTTCCTGGAAATAGCTGATGAAAACCTATGTGCCCATGAACTAGGCAATGATAAATTGTAGTCACATCATGTAGTTCACACTATTAAATTATTGTTTACACTATTAAATTATTGTTTAGGTGTTTTTTCAAGATATGCAATAAACATTTACAGTATATTTCCTTAAGTGAAATTAATTTGTCTGTTGCTTAACATATGCATGTTTTAAATAGTTTGATGTATCCTGCAGAATTTTAGTATTCGCTTAACATATTCAGCCAGGGGGTTAAAGTTGAGTGTGGTGACAATGGTAGCTGTTTATGGACACCTAAAATGAGCTTGTTTCAATTTGCAGGTCCTTGGTTTGATATGTATCTGTGTGCCCGGGATTCCATCGTGCTGAATAGTAATCCCTTCATGTCTTTTACACCTGACCCAAGGCCAGAATATAACAGTCAGCTGATCAGAGCCACAAATATGACCGTTTCTGCCATGCGTTTTTTAAAGACCATGAGAGCTGGGTATTTGGAACCTGAAATCTTTCACTTAAACCCAGCCAAAAGTGACACATTGACATTTCGAAAATTAATTCGGTTTGTGCCCTCCTCTCTTTCCTGGTATGGTGCATATATGGTGAATGCCTATCCTTTAGACATGTCACAGTATTTTCGCCTTTTTAACTGTACTCGCATTCCAAAACCTAACAGAGATGAACTATTGACAGATGAAAAGGGTAGACACTTACTTGTTCTACGAAAAGGGAACTTCTATGTATTTGATGTCATAGACAAAGATGGAAATATAGTAAAGGCATCTGAAATCCAGGCACATCTACAACACATCTTGTCTGATAACACCCCAACCCCAGAATTCCCACTAGGGTATTTGACCAGTGAAGAGAGGAACAAATGGGCAGTTCTAAGGCAGAAATTGCTGGACAATGAGAATGAAGAGGCACTGGCAAAAGTAGATTCTGCTGTGTTTTGCTTATGCCTGGATGATTTCCCCATTAAAGATCGTGTTCATTTGTCACATAATATGCTGCATGGTTCTGGTCTGAATCGCTGGTTTGACAAATCATTCAGTATTATCATGACTGAAGATGGAACAGCTGCTATTAACTTTGAACACTCATGGGGAGATGGAGTTGCTGTGCTAAGGTTCCAAAATGAGGTTTTCAAGGACAGCACACAGAGGCCAGCAATATCTCCTGAGTCATGTTCTGCTCCTGTGGACTCAAGCAAAGCAGTTCAACGACTGCACTTTAACTTAGATGACTCTTTGAAAGCTGCAATAACAGATGCCAAAACTAAGTTTGACACTTCTGTAAATGCACTTTCCATTGCAACAATGGAGTTCAAGAAAGGAGGGAAAGAGTTTCTCAAGACACAGAAGCTAAGTCCTGATGCTATTTCACAGCTCTCCTTTCAGATGGCTTTTCTCAGACAGTATGGCAAGACAACAGCCACATATGAATCCTGCAGCACTGCAGCATTTAAGCATGGCCGCACAGAGACCATTAGGCCAGCTTCCATATACACTAAAAAGTGTTCAGAGGCATTAGTTATGAATCCATCTAAGCATAGCCCAGCAGAGCTCCGCAGCATGCTGCACGAATGCTCAAAATATCATGGACAACTGACCAAAGAAGCAGCAATGGGTAAGCTTCAATACACCAAGAACAGAGAAAAAATTGTTACCATTAAAATTTAAATTGATCTGGTATTAATATGACTCAGATATTTGAGACAGTCATATGCAGTACATGTACTTGTCGTGGACACAGGAGGAAAGCTTTTAGGTGTTTTGCAGGTACTGTCTTCTTTTAAAATCTGACTACAGTTGAGAGGTATAGACCTCTTATGTTTTACAGTCTGTTTTTTGGTAGATGCGCTTCATTTTCTGTATAGAGAAGTTACAGCAGACCTTTATAGAAAATGTATGCTCCTATTTAAAACCTAGTTGCCCACAGAAAAGTTTAAATAAATAAAAGCGCACTTCAGTTTTCCTTTAAAAAGGCATAATTTCATTCTTGACACCTTACTGTAATTTTAGATTTGCTAATGTATCCAACCCTTTCTCTTTTTAAAGGACCAGTAACATCAAAATTTTTTTTTTACAGAATTCATTAGAATACCACGAAAAAAAAACACCAAGACAAATAAAATTTTAAATTAGCAAAGCCGTTTATTTAAACGGCGACCATCCATACTGCGGAGTTTGATCTCTCCTCCCTGGCTATTCTAGTGACACTGTGTTCTCTGCCCCCATCTCCTTCTCCACCTCTGTGCCGATACCTCTTCCTGTGCTGCCAGTACATTATCCGTCCTTCGCTACAATCAGTTGCCGGTGCCTGTATCCAGATGGGCACAGTACAGCACTGAGTACTTCGCAATTACCAAATCCCCGAGGTCCCAGAATGTCAGCGCTTCTCATCCCAGGCAGCAGTAAGCACAATCCCGGCTGAACTGCAAAGTGGCAGTATAGTAGCAGTCAGCGGAAGCAAGTTCCAGTGCTAGGACAGCGCAAAGTAGCATCAGCTGCGCCTGCCATTACTATGGAATATATGACCTGATGAAATTGGGATGCTGGCATTTCATACAGTGTATCAGGGGGAGTGGTAGCACTGAAGTAACCTCGTAAGGCCACAGTATGAAACAAAAAAATGTAACTGGTAGAGCTGTGCCCCAGTCCAAATTGCTCGCCCCTCTCTAGCAGTGCCTATGGAAAAGCAGAGGGTACTCACTGTGCCCATGATTCTTTGCCCCGGCAGTCAGTGTTTGGCTACAGACAACAGCTCTCAGGCACTCCTGCGCCGGTTGGATCGCTCATTCCGGCAGAGTGAAGGCTGCAGCGCTGAGCCTGAGAGCTGTTGTCTTGGTAATTGCGAAGTACTCTGTGTTGTACTGTGCCCATCTGGATATAGAACAGGAGTAGAACAGGCACCGGCAACTGATTGTAGCGAAGGACATATAATGTACTGGCAGCACAGGAAGAGGTATCGGCACAGAGGTGGAGAAGGAGATGGGGGCAGAGAACACAGTGTCACTAGAATAGCCAGCGAGGAGAAATCAAACGCCGCAGTATGGATGGTCGCCGTGTCGCCGTTTCTGTAGAGTACAGGAAGTGGAGTTTCTGTAAGTTTTATTTCTTCATAAAGGCTTTGCTAATTTAAGATTTTATTTGTCTTGGTGTTTTTTTTCGTGGTATTCTAATGAATTCTGTAAAAAAAAAATTTGATGTTACTGGTCCTTTAACTGAAAACTTATCTGCTTCAAAAAGGGGTTGCAATTTATACGTATTATAAAATAATCTCTTCTCTTGTCACATAATACCTTTGGTGAATGCCAGCCTGTACCTTTAATTCAGCAGCAGTAGCACACAAAGTATTTGTAAGGGGATAATATTACATAACATATGAGAATGTTAATGGGTATGCACGTGGTTATTCCTAAAAACCTATTGCCTAATAGAAACATATATAATTTATTCCCAGTCAAGTGTAGTCAGTGCTCTGTCCACTTTTTACCCACAATGCAGCAGATTCATGCTACTATTTTGTTTGCTATTTTGAAGGCATGAATGTGTCCACCTCATACAGGAAGAATTCTTACAACATTAATTTTTAAATGCCATCAAGTTGGTTTCAGCTCTGGTGACCATATGGGTGGCGTTTGTCAGGAATGTCTTCTGTTTAGCTTAGAAGCTGATATGTGTTTTTTAAAGGGTGGTTTATATTAAGTAGATGACAGACTCTCACAATTGTGTTTTCCTGTGTACATGATTAATATTTGTGTTTTTCTCCTTCAAGGTCAGGGATTTGATCGGCATTTATTTGCACTGCGACACCTGGCATCTAGCAAGGGGCTTCCGATTCCTGAAATTTACCAGGACATCCCATATGCACAGATAAATCATAACGTTCTTTCCACCAGCACACTCACCAGCCCTGCTGTACAGCTTGGGGGCTTTGCACCAGTAGTGCCCGATGGGTTTGGAGTAGGCTATGGTGTACATGATGACTGGATTGGCTGCAATGTTTCTTCATACCCGGCACGTGATGTGAGACAGTTTGTGCAGTGTGTGCATCAATCCCTGGATGACATCTTCAGTGTTCTGCAAGACAAACCCTTAAAATAATGTAGCTTGGAAACATGCGTTTCATGAATTGTTGCATTATACCAGAAAATTACCTTTTACAAATCACTCAAAATATACTTGGTTTGATTTTTTTTTTTTAAAGAGAAAATATATACATATATCTATATTTTTTTTTATTGAGCTTTCCATTCATTTCCCTTTTAATACAGTAAGGTATGACAACATGGCTTATTTAGAGCACAGAACATTCCCTCCGTTCATATTTGCAAATGATTTAAACATCTGAAACTCTTTATGATCACTAATGATTTTTTTTAGCTCCCGGAAAATATCTGATTGAGCTGTGGCAAAAGTGTTCAGTTTTGCACAATAATCCATGCTCTGTATTAGTAATTTCTGTTTCTTGTGAAGTTCCTCTAGTGGGACTGCAACAAAAAGGGATGAGTCCATACAATGATTTATTTGTCCCTATTAAGAGCCAGATTGTATTGTTTCCATCATGCTTGTCAAAATGCTTATGTTTTATGATATTTGTTAAAGAAGGGTAGGTATCTTAGTTTGTTTTATAATATTGACACAAGATGGTGCAGTTTCATTGGTTTAAGGTCTCAAACAAATATACACATAATTATGCACTTATTTCTTCTCAATATGCAGAATAACCATTGCCAATATGGTTTACTGGGACATTGCTGAAAAAGAAAGTAAATATAAGCTGTAGATGAGTTTTTAGTTTGAGCCTAATGGGAATGAATGGAATACAATCTATTATATGGATATTTTCTCTCTTTAAATAGTAGACTTATTTTCAATCTACAGCAATACCTATAGAACATTTATTTACAGTATGTGGTGAACTATCCAGAACATAACATTTTGCCTGGTGATTTTGATGCAGGAAAATACAGATATTGATAAATCAGGACTAGAATTAACTGGCATTTATTGAAAGTTTAAAAATGAAAATGAAAAGAAATTAACTTAGTTTTGGAACTAACATCTGTTTACTGCACAAATACAATTAGAAGATACATATTAATTAACCACTGGGTGTTCATCTGTAGTTTGTTTGATTCGAGTCATTCAGGTTCAGGGTGTTACTGATTGTATTTATGACCAATGTTAATCAGACTGCCCCTGATTTTACTTGAATAAAACTTACAGATGTTAAAATAGATAATCTAGATATATTGCCCAATTAGAATGGCATTAATGACACAAATGAAAGCAGAATGTTTGATGATATCAGCCCACAATAATCTACAGACCAAACCAAGATCAACACTTTTGTTTCTATAAACATCTAAAATCAAGTAGATGCATAAAACAGTGCTAAACAGGCCATACTTGTGTGATTTATGATACCATGTACACTTAGAACTCTTAGAATTGAACAGCACCAATTCTTACTTTAAGAAAAATACCCTACAAAGAAATATGCGGAAACGTAATGCTTGCAGTGTGGTGCTTTGTGTTTAACCCTTTCACTGGTGGTCGATGTGGTCACTTGCAAACTTTTATTGGCAGACAGCTTTTGAACATTTAGTGACCTAAGGGACCTTTCCTGGAGGGGACAAAATATCTTTTTTCCAAAACTATCTAAAATCTAAATTTTAATGTAATTCCACTTCTGTAATAAGGTATAAGCTTCTATCAAAAAAATGTTTAAAAATCACATTTTCCATAATATAAAAAGAAATAATATAAACATGATTTATTTTAATCATGAAATTACAACTTATTTGGAAAGGCCCAAGTCTCCAAAACATGCCAATACCAAATCTGTAGTTTTATGGAGATTTCTGATTTGTATAGGTCAAAAACTCCCAGCAGGACACTACCACATTTCCAAAACGCTGCTCCTGAAATCTGACTACTTCTGATTTCAAGACCAAAACCTCCAGTAACAGGGTTTACCCTAAAAAAAACTATACATTTTTGGAAAGAACAGATTCTGACAAATACAAAATAAGTAAATATGTCTTTATATTACAAAATACCCAGCCGCAACTGTTTCCTAAATTTACCAGTTTGTATCAAATGTTTTGGAAAATGGCATTGTAACTTCCAGTTCACATATTTTATCTCCCACATAACATTAGGTACCAAGATAAATCACTCTAAAATATGAAGGCCAGGGGTCTGCTCAACAGTGTGGTGCCCAATGTGTTTAGTTATTCCTGTGGCCTTAAGTGGCCCCAAAATGAAGACACCTCATATGCTCTTTCTGTCAATCAAGCTACTGCAAAAAAGTGTGCTAACCCCAGAAAGTCATATATTTTTGTAAAGTACACATTCGCCCCAACCCAAACATACATCTTTGTAGTCCAAAGTACCAAACCACAAATCTTTCAAAAAATTGGTGATTTTGATTCTCAAAGTTTCCATTTTGCAGTATCCTATATTCCACATATCATTAGGTATCAAGATAAAACACCCTAAATATGAAGGCCAGGGATCAATTAAAAATTTGATGCCTAATGTGCATAGGTTTACCTAAATGTGTGGCCTTTAGGGGCTCCAAAAGGAAAACACCCCTTATGATCTATCATCCTCTGACATTCCAGCTACTTCAAAAGCAATATTTATTGTATTTTATGTGGGTAAAGATACAAAAAAGTATAGTAACCCCATAAAGTCATATATTTTTGGAAAGTACACATTCATACGAATCCAAAATGGGTAAATATGTCTTTCTACTCCAGAGTACCAAACTGCAAATCTTTCCCAAAGTTGGTGATTTTGATAGCATTTCTGAAAATCACTCAGCTTCCACTTTGCAGCATGTTCTCTCACACACATTATTAGGTATCCTGATAAATCATCATAAATATAATGGCCATATGTGCCAATGTGCATAGGTTTACCTAAGTATTTGGCCTCTACGTGCCCCAAAACTAAGACACCCTATATGAGCTATCATCCTCTGTCATTCCAGCCACTATAAAAGCAACACATTTACTGCATTTTATGTGGGATATAGCTACAAAAAATGTATTAACCCCAGAAAGTCATATTTTGGGAAAGTATGCATCCCCCTAAATCCAAAATGGGTCTTTCTTTTGTGATTTTGTTAAAATTTAAGAAAATCACCTCAAAGCTTCCACTTTGTAGCATCCTATGTCCCAAATATATTTAGGTATCAAGATAAATCACCCTGAATATGAAGGCCAGGGGTTCACTGGACAGTTTGATGCCCAATATGTATAGGTTTAAATAATAAGTATGTTGCATTTACAGTCCCCAACATTTATCTTGTGCATACTAATTTCATGCATGTTGTATTTATGTACCCTGAATAAAATTTGTGAATATGAATTTTCTAGCCTGCCAATTCAGCTTTTGCAATCTAAGCGCCCTGGTTGTATATTATGTACCGCAACAACATATAACTGTACACAGACCCTGATAAACCGAATATTTTTGGAAAGTACTCATTCTGACATATCCAAAAAGGTTAAAGTTGTCTTTCTACATCAAACTACCAAACTGCAAATCGTTCCTAAACATAGAGATTTTAATTTCTAAAAGTGGGTGTAACAATGTTTTATGTACACAGGAAAATCCCCCTAAATATGAATGCCAGAGGTCTACTGAACAGTTTTTATGCCCAGTATGCATAGGTTTATCAAAGTATTGTTTTTGAATTAATGTACTGTAAATGTAAGCATGTAATTAGTATGCACAAGTTAAATTTTGGGGACCGTAAATGTCAACTCAGCTTTTGTAATCTGAGCCCCCTGTAGTGCAAAACCTCCAAACTGTACAAAAATCCCTAGAAAACCATATCTTTTTTGAAAGTACACATTCTGACAAATCCTACATGGGTAAGGATCGCTTTCTACACCAAACTGCAAATCCTTCCTAAACTTAGTAGTTTTTATGAAATTTCTGAAAATCTTCGAAAAATGTTTAAATTTGCCGTATTTATCTCACACAATGTTTTATGTACACAAGAAAAATCACTCTAAATATGAACACCTAAACCCTAAAAATGAACGTGGCTAAAAATGCCATATTTTATATACTGAACTTATTGCACCAGCCTAAAGTTTCAGCTTCACAATAGCAGCAGGACATCAAATCAATCCAGGACATCAAACTTGCCACAGGGGGCCACCATCTTGGATAGTGTCTGCAAAACTTACAAGCTCAGTGGGTTCTGAGTAGCTGTTGAGAAGCTAAGCTAAGGGGTCGTTGCAAATAATCAAGTAGAAAATAAGATTGGCCTATAATATAAGCTGATGCTACAGGAATGACTATACAATTATGGTGCTAGTTGCACTGGTTTCTGCGCTGCATATTCTATGTGTACTGTATATTGTGAGTGGGTCCCTAAACTCAGTAAGTGACAGCAGCACAGAGCATGTGCAGTGAATCAACAGAAAGGAAAATAGGGAGCTGCTGTGGCATCTTTGGAGGCACGGATCTTCCCCAGAAATACTTTTTAAAATAGCTTTCAGTGTTTTATAATTTGCCATTTTTCCAAAATTGATGTGTGCTGTTTAGTGTTTCAGTATGGCAGCTCAGTAATCCAGGTGCAGATTCTGAACTGTTACAATTTGCTACATTAGTTGATACATTTCTCAGCAGAATCTGTGGGAATATTAGCAACTCTATCAATTCTAATGTCTTTCATGAAACTGCTCAGCAGGACCAAAGATAAGAAATATAGTAAATAAATGTATCAATTTAGAACAATATACTGAGTTGGCACCCCCCCCCCCAGCTGCTGTCACAAATAGAACGTAATTGAAATAATTCTTTATTTCTGGTAAACTATCTAAAAACAGCTGAACTTATAAAAAAAATGTTGGCAGGCAAACAACCCCCTTTAAAAGCATATCAGTATATCATAGCTTAGTCCATATAGTCTTAAGCTGTTAAGTGTTATTTTACTGTTTTGACATTGACATACAATATATAATGGAAAAGACCTGTAAAAGAATAAAATAATTAACTGCACCATATAAGGAGTCCTAAATAGAAACAATTTTAGTTTTTTTTTAGCAGTTAGCAGTTTATTTGTTACCCTTTCAGTATACAGTACAAACCATTTTGAAAAGTACTTTATGTAGAGAACAAGACAAGATTATTTCTGGCCACTAAACTCTGACTAATATATTTCATAATAAAAGGTAAAGCAAAGTAATTGTACTTTCTGTAGATGAAGTAGTAAATATATAGGCTATCTTATATAGGGCAGAATCTGGATATCTATAGCAAGCAACCTAATTGTTGTTAGCACCAACAATAGGCCAAAAAGCCTAACATAGAATTATTTGCGTTGTTTTTTTTATTGACTTTCTATATTGAAGCTATTGGCTACTGGTGTAAAGGTCCAAATGCTTTAATATACTTGTCCTTTACCCTGTGGGGAGGAAAAAACATGATACAATTAACCATAGGACAATGAATTTTATATGAAGATTTATTAAAATCCTTTTTTCCAATTGACTTCTATTTACAGCTCCGAAACTCAAAAGCAATGCCCTTGTATTCTTGGTTTGCAGTTGCAAATGAAGTGCAATCAACAAGGCCCTAAACTATGGACGGTATTTATGGATGAGAAACCAAGTAGCTCATTTGTATGAAATACAATGGATGTAGCTAGGTTCGTATATCCTTCACAAATAATTTTTATACTTTTAATATATCTAGAAGACAGACATCTTTTGAGAATCAACCAACTGATTGTGTTTATATGTTCCTGCTAAGTCCTGTGCAGTGTTTGCTTTATAAGTATATTTTTATACATGCATTGCGGTTGTCTTTTAGATAGTTACATAGTTAAATCGGGTTAAAAAAAAGACAAAGTCCATCAAGTCCAACTCCTCCTTATGAAAACTCAGCATCCATACACACACCCCTCCATACTTTCACATAAATTATATATACTCATATCTATATTAACTATAGAGTTTGGTATCACAATAGCCTTTGATATTAAGTCTGTCCAAGAAATCATCCAAGCCATTCTTAAAGGCATTAACAGAATCGGCCATCACAAAATCACCCGGCAGTGCATTCCACAACCTCTCTGTCCTGACTGTGAAGAACCACCTACGTTGCTTCAAATGAAAGTTCTTTTCTTCTAGTCTGAAAGAGTGGCCTCTGGTATGGTGATCCTCTTCATGGGTAAAAAGGTCCCCTGCTATTTGTCTATATCCTCTAATGTACTGGTAAAGTGTAATCATGTTTGCTCGCAAGCGCCTTTTTTCCAGAGAAAACAACCCCTACCTCGACCTTGTCTACCCTCATAATTTAAATCTTCCATCCCTCTAACCAGTTTAGTTGCACGTCTCTGCACTCTCTCCAGCTCATTTATATCCCTCTTAAGGACTGGAGTCCAAAACTGCACTGCATACTCCAGATAAGGCCTCACGAGGGACCTATAAAGAGGCATAATTATGTTTTCATTCCGTGAGTTAATTCCCTTTTATATGCAAGACAGAACTTTATTTGCTTTAGTAGCCACAGAATGTCACTGCCCAGAGTTTATCTACAAAAACCCCTAGATCCTTCTTATTTAAGGAAACTGCCATTTAGTGTATAGCTTGTATTTATATAATTTTTGCTAAAGTGCATAACCTTGCATTTATCAACATTGAACCTCATTTTCCAGTTTGCTACCCAGTTTCCCAACTTAGACAAATCACTCTGCAAAGTGGCAGCATCCCGCATGGAACCTAATTTGTCAGGTTATTTATTGAACCACTTTGCCTTGGCAGCCGTGTATCAAGTAGAGAGCAAAGAGTTGGCGTATATCAGTAGAGCCAAATATCTGTTAACTTTGCATTCAATAACCGAATGGATAATAAGAGCAGTGTGTTATACTGTCCCAGGGAAGGGGTTAAACCTCCAGGGATAATTGCCATTTTCTCCAGCCGTTGCTCTCTTGCTTGGAATTATAGCTCATTATATGAAGTAAATGTATATGCTGTCTAGTTAAACTTTTCCATTATCTTTAAGCTTTGGCCACCTGAGCTATTAGATTTTGAAGAGCTGGACAGCAGCTCGGTGGTGAAGCTGAGGGTTAGCAGCCCTTCCCCGCCAAGGAACATGTGATCAGCAGGGTAACGCAAAATGAGAATGCCAGCTGCAGGCCCTGCAGGTGAGCAGGCGCTAGTTTCAGATACCCGGCGCTTAAAAAACTCAAATAGATATATTCAATAGCAACAGTATGCACACTTTTATTCATTTTGTAAATTGTAGAAAATTAACTTGCCAGAGGACAGATTTACTACTAGTGCTGTCTGTTGTAAGACTGTGCATAGACTAAGGAGTTTCTGATTTATCGAGTGAAGTGGGAGGGACCATATGTAGATTAGCGAATAGTAATGTCTTTTGGGTTGATTGCTATTTCTGGTACAAGTGGTTGGAGACTGTAGATATGTAGATGTGTATTATATCTTGTTCTAATTCAGACCTGTGTGTGTTCTGCACTATACAGTGATTAAAATACATTAGCTTGTATGTCAGGGGTACATAAAAGTATACTAAGTTTCAGGACAGGAACTAGTGGTAGGCAGAAGAGGCACATGCCTAGGGCGTAAAGCTTGGGGGGCACCAGGCACGTACCGTATATACCCGAGTATAAGCCGAGTTTTTCAGCATCCAAAATGTGCTGAAAAAGTCTACCTCGGCTTATACTTGGGTCAGCGGTACCCGACCCGAGTAGCTGAGATTGCAGTCACTTTTAATCATTCCTATACCAACAGTGCACTTGGGGAGAGACTGCAATATCCCACAATGCCCTCTGTTGGTTATATGAAAGAATAACAGTGCGCCCTCTGTTGGTTATATGAAAGAATAACAGTGCCTGCAATATCACACAGCGCCATCTGTTGGTTATATGAAAGAATAACAGTGACTGCAATATCACACAGCGCCATCTGTTGATTATATGAAAGATTAACAGTGACTGCAATATCACACAGCACCCTCTGTTGGTTATATGAAAGAATAACAGTGCGCCCTCTGTTGGTTATATGAAAGAATAACAGTGACTGCAAAATCACACAGCGCCATCTGTTGGTTGTATGAAAGAATAACAGTGACTGCAATATCACACAGGACCCTCTGTTGATTATATGAAAGAATAACAGTGCGCCCTCTGTTGGTTATATGAAAGATTAACAGTGACTGCAATATCACACAGCGCCCTCTGTTGGTTATATTAAAGAATAACAGTGACTGCAATATCACACAGCACCCTCTGTTGGTTATATGAAAGAATAACAGTGCGCCCTCTGTTGGTTATATGAAAGAATAACAGTGACTGCAATATCACACAGCACCCTCTGTTGGTTATATGGAAGAATAACAGTGACTGCAATATCACACAGTGCCCTCTGTTGGTTATATGAAAGATTAACAGTGACTGCAATATCACACAGCGCCATCTGTTGGTTATATGGAAGAATAACAGTGACCGCAATATCACACAGTGCCCTCTGTTGGTTATATGAAAGATTAACAGTGACTGCAATATCACACAGCGCCCTCTGTTGGTTATATGAAAGAATAACAGTGACTGCAATATCACGCAGCGCCCTCTGTTGGTTATACGAAAGATTAACAGTGATGGCAATATCAAACAGCACCCTCTGCACATGGTAGTGGGACAGTGGGACAATGCACACAGTAATCCATTTGGCAATTCTCTGTCACCATCAACTTTGCAAAGAAGTCTGGTTGATCGCTGGGGGGGTCGCTTTGGCAGAATGTGCGCTGCTGGGAGACAGGGCTGTAGTTGTGTCTAGGCTTATACTAGAGTCAATAAGTTTTTCCAGTTTTCGTAGGTAAAATTAGGTACCTCGGCTTATACTCGGGTCGGCTTATACTCGAGTATATACAGTACTTCATAAGCAGCCAACCCCTAGTCCACCATTCAAAAAAGTTAAGTGGGTGCCACTCTCTAATCTCAAAGCTTGTTGACGTAGCCCCTTTCTCATTCTTTTGCACACACGCATCCTCTTTTGCACTCTAGCGTCCTCGTTTGTGCACGGCGTCGGGGGGGTATGGTACAGCACACTGGGACATTAGACTAAAATCTGCCTGTGGCGTTTTTTATATTGTTGTTCTGAATCTACTAAACATTTGATAATAGACAAAGCAAGGGATTGTGCAATAGAGGACAACAGAGTGTCCCAACAGCTAGTAAATTAGTAGTGCAATAGACTGGCAATGAGTTTGGCTGCTGACTTGGGTTTTTCAGAATCTGCTATTCTAAGAAACAGGAGCTGATATATTTTATATTCAGGCAACTTTACAGTAAAAGGAAATTACTATTTGATTTACGCTTTACTGTGTTGTGTAGTATCCCAGTGTGGTGCATCGAACCTACAATAGCATATACTATACTACTGGTTATATAGTGTCTGACTTCTCAGTTCTCCACACAGTAACCATGTATATCTATCTATCTCTTTCTCTATCATCAGTCTCACCTACCAGTGTATCTGTACCTTGTTGATGTACAGTTTGTTCTAGCTATAGGTGTATTAATTTATCATTCCTCATTATGTTACATTTGGTATAAAGCAATGGCACTACTGCGGTTATGTCTGACCAGGACATAAATAATATCTACATTGCATGCCCTTTCAGTTGCTATTAGGATAGCCCACTCCTAACTAATCATCTCTTTATATTATAGTCAGGAATTCCCTCTGGTGTCCCATTACTGGCTGATCTCCCTAACTCTGCCCCACAGAAAACCGTATTCCTTGCATAGCAACATCATAATTGTACATATGTCTGCCCTTGTATCCTGACATCTAAAGACTGCAAAGCATTTGTAACATTAAAAAAAGATACAAGGAATCTGGTGTGTTTCCCTAACATCTAGATTGAATGCTCATATTTTGAATTGAACTACTTCTTGTGCATTGAGACAACTATGGAAGGCGGGTTCCTTAGGAAGAACTTAAGAGAATTCCATTAAATCTGGATGGATAAGAAATCGAGAGCAATGTTTTCAGTCCCATTTTCCTTTTATACTCAGTAATATAGTAATCTAAACATTAACCGTTTTGAGATTTATAAAATAGTAGGTGTGTGCAATGTATTATAAATAGAAACAATGCATTGTACGTACTGAAAATGAAATCAGTACAAATTACTTTGTTAATTAAGGCCTGCCATTGCACATAAACTCACGTGCAATTGCTTAATTTTGTATTTATTTCACTTAAAGCAAATTTTTTTGGGCATTCTAAATAAAAGTAATATCACTTTTGTTGGTCCAGTTCCTGACTGGGAAGGGAAAACGGATCCAAGCCAGGCCTTGCCTCATGCTGACAAAAGTAGGTCTAGTCTAGTGTTCCAGTGGGTCAGAGATTATAGAGGACCCCTCTTTGTAGTCCAGCATCTGGCTAGGAAAATTATTACACTAATAACAAAATGGCAATGTATAAAATGTCATAACACTCTCCATAATATAATATTTCAGACAGAGAATAAGTCCCACCCCAAATCTCATCCAGACTCTTGTATTTGTTTCAGTAACAGATAATTAATAATATACTGAAAAGGAGGCAGGTTTGCATGATAGATTATTAAATAGTGGGTTATTAGTATTTCCTAGCTATTTTAGACAGTATTACATTCCGTTTTTTTCTGCGTTAGAGAAGCACAAGTAGCAGAGGAGTGGGGATTCCTTGCAGGGGGCACCTTATGTCCCAATACAAACATTCAACTGAATGCGTGAGGATCTATGTATGTGTGTGGTAGTCAAGCTAGAGACTGTAGTAGGCTCGATGGTGTATCAGTAATAAATTCTTTTGTACTCATTTCTTACATGATCTCATTGAGCAACTGATAGTGGCATCTGCTCAGATATGCTTCTTTGAATTTTCCTTTTACATATATATGGACATCTATCTATGCTAAAAAGGACTGAAGAATGCAATATCATTGTATTATTGGGCTTTCGTGTAGGGTTAGTTAGTAGGGTAGTGTAGGCTTTTTACCTACAACTTCTTAGAAAGATAAAAATAGAATTAAATGTATGTTCAACTTAGCATATGAGTTAGTTAGTGCCTTTTCCCTACTACTTCTTAGAAAGAGAAAAGTAAAATTAAATGTATGTTCAACTTCGGTACTTCTTAGAAAGAGAAAAGTAAAATTAAATGTATGCTCAACTTAGCATTTGAGAGGGTTAGTACTTTTTACCTACTACTTCTTAGAAAGAGAAAAGTAAAATTAAATGTATGCTCAACTTAGCATTTGAGTGGGTTAGAGCTTTTACCTACTACTTCTTAGAAAGAGAAAAGTAAAGGTAAATGTATGCTCAACTTAGCATTTGAGTGGGTGAGAGCTTTTTGCCTACTACTTCTTAGAAAGAGAAAAGTAAAATTAAATGTATGCTCAACTTAGCATTTGAGCCGGATATTGCTTTTTACCTACTACTTCTTAGAAAGAGAAAAGTAAAATTAAATGTATGCTCAACTTAGCATTTAAGTGGGTTAGAGCTTTTACCTACTACTTCTTAGAAAGAGAAAAGTAAAATTAAATGTATGCTCAACTTAGCATTTGATTGGGTTAGTGCTTTTTACCTACTACTTATTAGAAAGAGAAAAGTACAATTAAATGTATGTTTAACTTAGCATTTAACCGGTTAGTGCTTTTTACCTACTATCTCTTAGAAAGACAAAAGTAAAATTAAATATATGCTCAACATAGCATTTGAGTGGTTTGAGCTTTTTACCTATTTCTTAGAAGGAGAAAAGTAAAATTAAAATATGCTCAACTTAGCATTTGAGCTGGTTATTGCTTTTTACCTACTACTTCTTAGAAAGAGAAAATTAAAATTAAATGTATGTTCAATTTAACATTTGAGCTGTTTAGTGCTTTTTACCTACTACTTCTTTCGAAGAGAAAATTAAAATTAAATGTATGCTCAACACAGTATTTGAGCCAGTTAGTGCTTTTTTTACTACTACTTCTTAGAAATAGAAAAGTAAAATTAAATGTAAGCTGAATTTCGCATTTGAGCCGGTTAGTGCATTTTACCTACTACTTCTTAGGAAGAGAATAATAAAATTAAAGCTTTGCTCAACATAGCATTTGAGCCGACTAGTGCTTTTTACCTGCTATTTCTTAGAAAGAAAAAGTAAAATTTAATGTATGCTCAACTTAGCATTCGAGTGGGTTAGTGCTTTTTACCTACTACTTCTTAGAAAGAGAAAAGTACAATTAAATGTATGTTTAACTTAGCATTAAAGTAAAAAAATTTTTTTTACCTACTGCTTCTTAGAAAGAGAAAAGTAAAATTAAATGTATGCTCAACTTAGCATTTGAGCGGTTTAGTGCTTTTTACCTACTACTTCTTTCAAAGAGAAAATTAAAATTAAGTGTATGCTCAACATAGTATTTGAGCCGGTTAGTGCTTTTTACCTACTACTTCTTAGAAATAGAAAAGTAAAATTAAATGTATGCTGAATTTCGCATTTGAGCTGGTTAGTGTATTTTACCTACTACTTCTTAGGAAGAGAAAAGTAAAATTAAATGTATGCTCAACTTAGCATTTGAACCGATTTGTACATTTTACCTACTACTTCTTAGAAAGAGAAAAGTAAAATTAAATGTATGCTCAACTTAGCATTTGAGCCATTTAGTGCTTTTTACCTACTACTTCTTAGAAATAGAAAAGTAAAATTAAATGTATGCTGAATTTCGCATTTGAGCCGGTTAGTGCATTTTACCTACTACTTCTTAGGAAGAGGAAAGTAAAATTAAAGGTATGCTCAACATAGCATTTGAGCCGATTAGTAGTGATGGGCGAATTTATTCGCCAGGTGCGAATTCGCGGCAAATTTGCGTGATTTGCCGCCAGTGAATAAATTCGCAAAACGCCTGCGAAAATTCGCACTAAAAAATTCGCTGGCGTCAAAAAAAACTACTACTTCTTAGAAAGAAAAAGTAAAATTAAATGTATGCTCAACTTAGCATTCCAACCCGTTAGTGCTTTTTACCTACTACTTCTTAGAAATAGAAAAGTAAAATTAAATGTATGTTTAATTTCGCATTTGAGCCATTTAGTGCTTTTTACCTACTACTTCTTAGAAATAGAAAAGTAAAATTAAATGTATGCTGAATTTCGCATTTGAGCTGGTTAGTACATTTTACCTACTACTTCTTAGGAAGAGGAAAGTAAAATTAAAGGTATGCTCAACTTAGCATTTGAGCCGATTAGTAGTGATGGGCGAATTTATTCGCCAGGTGCGAATTCGCGGCAAATTTGCGCGATTTGCCGCCAGTGAATAAATTCGCAAAACGCCTGTGAAAATTCGCACTAAAAAATTCGCTGGCGTCAAAAAAAACGACTACTTCTTAGAAAGAAAAAGTAAAATTAAATTTATGCTCAACTCAGCATTTGAGTGGGTTAGTGCTTTTTACCTACTACTTATTAGAAAGAGAAAAGTACAATTAAATGTATGTTTAACCAAGGGAGTGGCTCTATAAAGCTCTCAGGGCCCAATATCAGCTCCCACCCCAACGGCTTAAACACAGTCTCTGCTGCCAGAAGCAACTGGGACTAGCTGGGGACCTGTGCTGTCCTGTCCTCCTGCTAGAGGCCCAAGTTGAAATGGGGCCTGGTGTCACGCACGTAGGCTACTCACCAAGTGGGTCATAGGCATACAGGGAACTGGTGGTAGGGGGTGCCAGCTCCAAAAGGGGAATATACTGCCTGCCTACATTGACCTATGCTCTTACTATCTGAAGCACAGCCTCATTAAAGGGAACAAGTTCGTTCGGCCTGTATACAGTCTGTTTTCCCTGCACTGTCAAGACAAGGCATCACACGCTGACCTTCCGCTGGGTGCGATATCTGTAATAAAACGGAGCCAGTTACAATCTTCCAATAGCAACATGTCAATGCTAACTAGCACCATGCAGTAAGACATCAAGTAAGGCTCTGCTGTACATGTGACCTCTATCCTCAGTGTTCATGGTAGTCCGGCTGCATTAATTACTGGATACAAGAGTGTTGGCAGGTTACAAGGATATTATATTGCTAACCATTCCTATCCATCCTACCCACTATGGGGAAACTTACACAAAGAATCAAATCTGATGCTGCCACCCGGTTGGAGCAGTATGCCCGTAAGAACGCTTCTGAGACTGCAAGCTCTGTACCTCCCACCTCGCGACCGTCTCCCCCGAGAGCGTCTCCCCCTCGAGTGTCTCCCCCACTCTCGGCCATGGCTGAGAAAGAATTGGCGCCAGATACACCTGCTGACCCCACCCCAGCAGATCTGATGTCTGCCATCTTGCAGTGTCAAACTACTTTAACCTCAATGTTCACCTCTAAGATTGAGGAACTCAAGGTTGATTTTTCACTGATTAAGCAGGACATTCAGAATATTAGGGAGAGAACAGGTGAGCTGGAGGAAAGAGTGGGTGGAGTGGAAGACCGCACTGCTCCTCTGCCTCAAGAAGTGAGGCACGTCAAACAGCAACTTCTGGATATGGCAGACCGCATAGATGATATGGAAAACCGCCATCACCGCTCAAATGTCCGGATTCTGGGTCTCCCTGAGAGAAGCGAAGGCTCTAACCCTGAGAGTTTTGCTGAGAACTGGCTCAAAGAGATTCTGGGCCAGGACATCTTTTCACAACAATTTGTGGTAGAGCTTGCACATCGGGTTCCGCTACGACCCCTTCCTCCAGGCGCTCCACCTCGAGCATTCCTGATTAAATTGCTCAATTACAGAGACAGATATTGCACTCAGGGAGGCCAGGAAGAAAGGTAATATCCAATATGCTGGAGCTCGGATCTCTCTATACCCGGATTACTCATCTGTTGTGCAAAAGAAACGCAGCTCTTATGTTGGAGTCAAGCGTAAACTTCGAGACCTAGGCTTGGAATACGCCATGTTATACCCAGCAAAATTGAAAGTAATGGATGGAGGGAAAGCGCATTTTTTTGAACGTCCAGAATTAGCACTCGATTGGCTGGAGCATAGACCTGCCACTGCCATGGGCCCTGCAAGGGAACAACGTTAAAGTATTAGATCTGGATTGCCACTGATAAGTCCTGTGACTGTACGCTTGGTGGGATTCCCATCATGCTTTTTTGTTTGGGGTTTTTTCGGTGAGTTCTTTCTACTCCTGTTAAGTCGAAGCGCAAGATCTGGATCGACAAGGATAAGTCATGTTGATGTACCAAGTGTAGGACTTCCAAGAGACGCACTTCTACTCCTGTTATGTTTAAGCGTTAGGTCTGGATTGACACTGATGAGTCTGGTGGATGTACAAATTATATAGACCTCCAAGAGACACGCATCTACTTCTGTAGGCTGTCTTTTCTGCTTCACTGATGGGGGGTCCCATTAATTTGACACCTGGAGTGGCCAGTCTACCATTCCCTTTACAATGAGTCCAGTTTTGTTTCTCGGACATTTCAGTGCAACTAGAACTGTTATGTTGCAAATAGTACAGCACCCTTATGTGATGATCACTCTTTTTGGCTAGTTAGCCCTTTTTTCTATTTTTTGCCACACCCCAGTTTGGGGATATTCTGTTTGGGGAAAATGTATCTCCTGGTTGGGGGGAGGATACCAGGTGGGGGGTATAATGCTGGGGTCTATCTGTTGTGTTATGCTCTTTTTTTTCTTACTCTCTCTTATCTCTCTCTTTTCAATCCTACTCTCAAGATGAGCTCCCTAAAATGTGTGCATATTGGTGGGTTGTCAGCCTGTGTACTGTTCCATAGGAGTTTAACTATACAATATGGCAGGAATCAGTCTTAAAATTATCTCCTGGAATGTCAGGGGTATAAACGACAAAGTGAAGCGGTCGCTAGTGTTAGATTTTCTTAGGAAACGGGGGGGCAGATATTCTTCTACTCCAGGAGACGCACTTGATAGGCCAAAGGGTCCAGGCGTTGAGAAGGAGGTGGTTAAGTCATACTCTTCATACGGAATATTCTCCGTACTCCCGGGGGGTGGCCATCCTCATCAGGAAAACAGCCAGAGTTAACATTGAAACTGTGGTGTCTGATAGAAATGGGAGGTTCATTATTCTCAAATTAACTACTGCACAACAGACCCTGATACTGGTTAATATGTACTCCCCCCCACCCGGAGAGATATCGCTTTTGCAGGACATTCTACTGAAGATAGCAGACTTAGGGGACCATCCCACCCTTTGGATGGGGGACTTTAATGCGGTTCCGGACCCAGATATGGATAGGCTCAGGCCACTCAGGGGGGAGTCTGGGGCGCTAGGGGCCTGGCTTAATGCCACAAATTTTACGGATGTGTGGAGATGGGCTTATCCAACAGAGAAACAATACTCATGTTATACCACGTCCACCTTAGCGCTGTCCAGAATAGATTTGGCTGTAGCATCTCCTCAAGCCCTTTCTAAAATATATTCCATTTCCTTCATCCCAAGAATTTGCTCTGACCATGCTCCCCTTCAGGTAGAATTGCAGCTGGGAGGGAGGGGCAGAATGAAGCAATGGAGACTGCCCCCGAAGTGGATTAGTCATGAGCAGGTTAAGGACGCCTTTGAAATACAGTTTAAAGAGTATTGGACAAAGAGTATTCCACCCATGAACAAGTAGTTTGGGACGCAGGCAAGGCATTTGCGCGAGGGGCGTATGTCTCGCTACTTAAGGCAGCTAGAGTTAAACAAGATGCTGCACTGGAGTCTCTTCGAGGGAAGCTGGGAGCGGCAGAAGGCGAATTTATAAAAGATCCAAATGATTCGCTGGGAGCAGCCCTGGCGGCTGCGCAGAGGGAGGTTAATTTAGCGTATGTCAATAAATATTCGCAGGGGGAAGTTCATGGAGCCGCTTTCTGGTATGATAAAGGGGATAAAAGTGGGAAACTTCTAGCCATTCTTTCCAAGGATCCCAGGCAACTAACCTCAATCCCTAGGTTGACAGCTGAAGGGGGCCATGAAATTCGAGGGCAGGATCAGATCCTCGGGGAATTTGTTGATTTCTACACTAAGCTATATAGTTCTAAGAGTGAGAGTACGCCAGATACTTTGGATCATTTCCTATGCAGTACCCCTATTCCTAGACTTTCTCTGGAGGAGGCAGAGGGTCTTAACAAACAGATAACCGCTGAGGAGGTGGTTGAGGCAATAGGAATGTTTCCCAATGGTAAGACCCCAGGCCCGGACGGGCTCCCCATGGAATGGTACAAGGCTAATAAAGAACTATTGGGACCCAAGCTCAGTTCAATTTTTAATGCAATCCCACGGGGGGCTCAGTTGCCGGATAGCTCCAAACTGGCTACAATCACCCTTATACTAAAAGACGGGAAACCAGCAGATAAGTGTGCATCCTATCGGCCTATTTCCCTATTCAATTCGGATGTTAAAATATTGGCCAAAATACTTGCAAATAGACTGAAGGGGGTTATTGAAAGTCTGATCCACCCAGATCAAACAGGGTTTATGCCGAATAGGGCCACTGATGTCAACATACGGCGCTTATACACGCATGATGTTAAGGGTGAAAGAGTTGTTGTGTCACTGGACACTGAAAAAGCCTTTGACACTGTGGAGTGGCCCTATCTGTGGCCACTTTTGAATAGATATGGGCTTGGAGATGTGTTTGTTACTTGGGTTAAAGCACTGTATGACTCACCTAGAGCCAGAATATTAGTGAATGCGGAACTGTCACAGGAGTTTGTGTTGGCGAGGGGCACGAGACAGGGGTGTCCGCTCTCGCCTCTGCTCTTTACACTGGTAATAGAGCCAATAGCCATTAGAATTCGGAATAACCCTAATATTGTGGGACTTAAAATACAGAGGCTGGAAGAGAAAATCTCGCTTTATGCGGATGACATGCTGGTGTACCTGGCCGACGCAAAAAATTCCCTCTCAGTACTGTTGCGAGAAATTGCTACGTTCGGAAAGCTTTCAGGTCTCAGGGTCAATTGGGGAAAGTCAATCATATTCCCGATAGATTTGGGCGTCCAAAGAGACCAAGACACGCCACTTCAATGGGTATCCTCATTCACTTACTTGGGGATCAGAATCCACAATGACCATAAGAAATATGTAGAACTGAATTTAGCCCCGATAATTAAATCCCTTAAAACTAAATTACAGCATTGGGCTAATTTACCCTTATCCCTTCCAGGTCAATATCCTTAAAATGATATTCGTCCCAAAGTTCATTTATGCGTTCCACAATGCACCACTTACACTCCCGAAAGCCTGGTTTAAGCAGCCTGAGGCATGTATCAGGGACTTTATTTGGGCGGGGGAGAGGCCTAGGGTCAGCATGCAAATGTTGCAGGCTCCAGATAGGAAAGGGGGACTAGCGCTTCCTGACCTCCAACATTATTTCTATGCTAGCCAGTTGGTTTATGCGTGGTGGTGGCTCCATCCGGACCCCAGTAACCAAGCTACAGTAGTAGAGGCGGCAGTGATCTCTTCCTTCGAAGCTCTAACCAACCAGCTCTATAGAGGTCTACCCGCTTTGTATCCAATGACCCCCCCCCATAAAAACAGTAATCCAGGTATTTCAGAACATTGTAGTGTCAGGGCATATATAATCTCACACCTGGTCCAGATGGACCCCTCTCTGGGGTAACAGTGCACTAGAAGAATTCAGAACCTTGCCTGAAGTTAGTTTCTGGGCTAATGCTTAGGTGAAATACTTAGGGGATATAATTGGTGCTGGTGGGCTGAAACAGTTTGCTCAGCTCAAGGAGGAATATGGCATCCATAACCAGATGTTTTTTAGATTCTTACAGTTAAGACACGCTTTTCGGGCCCAATTTCCAGAGGGGTCCCCACGGATAGCTGAGTCTACCCTTGAACGCTACCTCCGTAAACCCGAATTAACAAAGCCCCTTAGCTGGTTTTATGCAATTGTGCTCCAAGGGAACTTTAATCCCATACGTCAGGTGTGTAGGAAATGGGCCTCGGATTTCCCATCACTAGATGAAGAAACATGGGCAGATATACTTGAACAGATTCCAGAAACGAATATATGTATCAGAGATTGCTTTATTCACATCAAATTCTTAAATAGGGTGTATTTAACCCCACACAGGCTGGCACGTATGTATCAGGGGCATCCGGATGTATGTCTTAAGTGCAATGCCGAAGCTGGCACCTACTTGCATGTTTTCTGGGGCTGTTCTAAGATTCAACAATACTGGGCCGCAATACTTAGATTTATATCTACATTTTTGGGACTACCTAACATAAGGTCTCCGGAATTTTGTCTCCTTGGACTTTTTGAAGGTCTGCCTATGCCCTCTAGTGATAGACTATGCCTGCAGCAGTTGCTCCATTATGCCAGGAAAGCCCTTCTCTTGACTTGGAAAGCTCCTGAACCTCCTACTCTTGGCTTCTGGAAAAGATTGGTAGATGATACCCTCCCTAGGCAAAAACCTGACATATGCTGCCAGAGGTTGCCCTGAAAAATTTGGGAAACTCTGGGACAAATGGCTGGCTATCCCTTAAATGGTCATGATAACTAGTTGGTGGTTGAGCACATGTAAGTTTTGGGCGACTTGAAGGGGATGCAATTCTATGTAAATGGAGAAGCTCATCTTGCTTGCCTTTCTTCCTTTTCTTTCCTTCCTTCTTCTATCTTATGTTACTTGAAAATCAATAAAGAAAATCTTTTAAAAAAAAATGTATGTTTAACTTCGCATTTAAACTGGTGAGTGCTCTTTACCTACTATCTCTTAGAAAGCCAAAAGTAAAATTAAATGTATACTCAACATAGCATTTGAGTGGTTTGAGCCTTTTACCTACTACTTCTTAGAAAGAGAAAAGTAAAATTAAATGTATGCTCAACTTAGCATTTGAGTGGGTTAGGGCTTTTACCTACTACTTTTTAGAAAGAGAAAATTCAAATTAAATGTATGTTCAATTTAGCATTTGAGCTGGTTATTGCTTTTTACCTACTACCTCTTAGAAAGAGAAAAGTAAAATAAAATGTATGCTCAACTTAGCATTTGAGCTGGTTATTGCTTTTTACCTACTACTTCTTAGAAAGAGAAAATTCAAATTAAATGTATGTTCAATTTAACATTTGAGCTGTTTAGTGCTATTTCTACTATTCTTTCGAAGAGAAAATTAAAATTAAATATATGCTCAACAGAGTGTTTGAGCCGGTTAGTGCTTTTTTCACTACTACTTCTTAGAAATAGAAAAGTAAAATTAAATGTATGCTGAATTTCGCATTTGAGCCGGTTAGTGCATTTTACCTACAACTTCTTGGGAAGAGAAGAGTAAAATTAAAGGTATGCTCAACATAGCATTTGAGCCGACTAGTGCTTTTTACCTACTACTTCTTAAAAAGAAAATTTAAATTAAATGTATGCTCAACATAGTATTTGAGCCATTTAGTGCTTTTTACCTACTACTTCTTAGAAATAGAAAAGTAAAATTAAATGTATGCTGAATTTCGCATTTGAGCCGGTTAGTTCATTTTACCTACTATCTCTTAGGAAGACAAAAGTAAAATTAAATGTATGCTCAACTTAGCATTTGAGTGGGTGAGAGGTTTTTACCTACTACTTCTTTCGAAGAGAAAATTAAAGGTATGCTCAACATAGTATTTGAGCCATGTAGTGCTTTTTACCTACTACTTCTTAGAAATAGAAAAGTAAAGTTAAATGTATGCTGAATTTCGCATTTGAGCCGGTTAGTGCTTTTTACCTACTACTTCTTAGAAATAGAAAAGTAAAGTTAAATGTATGCTCAACTTAGTATTTGAGTGTGTTAGCGCTTTTACCTACTACTTTTTAGAAAGAGAAAAGTAAAGTTAAATGTATGCTCAACTTAGCATTTGAGTGGGTGAGAGCTTTTTACCTACTACTTTTTAGAAAGAGAAAAGTAAAATTAAATGTATGCTCAACTTAGCATTTGAGACGTTTAGTACATTTTACCTACTACTTCTTTCGAAGAGAAAATTAAAATTAAATGTATGCTCAACATAGTATTTGAGCCGGTTAGTGCTTTTTACCTACTACTTCTTAGAAATAGAAAAGTAAAATTAAATGTATACTGAATTTTCATTTGAGCCGGTTAGTGCATTTTACCTACTACTTCTAGGAAGAGAAAAGTAAAATTAAAGGTATGCTCAACATAGCAATTGAGCCGATTAGTGCTTTTTACCTACGACTTCTTAGAAAGAAAAAGTAAAATTAAATGCATACTCAACTTAGCATTTAAGTGGGTTAGTGCTTTTTACCTACTACTTATTAGAAAGAGAAAAGTAAAGTTAAATGTACAGTATGCTCAACTTAGTATTTGAGTGTGTTAGCGCTTTTACCTACTACTTTTTAGAAAGAGAAAAGTAAAGTTAAATGTATGCTCAATTTAGCATTTGAGTGGGTGAGAGCTTTTTACCTACTACTTCTTAGAAAGAGAAAAGTAAAGTTAAATGTATGCTCAACTTAGCATTTGAGTGCGTGAGAGCTTTTTACCTACTACTTCTTAGAAAGAGAAAAGTACAATTAAATGTATGTTTAACTTAGCATTTGAGCCAGTTAGTTCATTTTACCTACTATCTCTTAGGAAGAGAAAAGTAAAGTTAAACGTATGCTCAACTTAGCATTTGAGTGGGTGAGAGCTTTTTACCTACTACTTCTTAGAAAGAGAAAAGTAAAGTTAAATGTATGCTCAACTTAGCATTTGAGCGGGTGAGAGCTTTTTACCTACTACTTCCTAGAAAGAGAAAAGTAAAATTAAATGTATGCTCAACTTAGCATTTGAGCCGTTTAATGCTTTTTTACCTACTACTTCTTTCGAAGAGAAAATTTTAATTAAATTTATGCTCAACATAGTATTTGAGCCATTTAGTGCTTTTTACCTACTACTTCTTAGAAATAGAAAAGTAAAATTAAATGTATGCTGAATTTCTCATTTGAGACGGTTAGTGCTTTTTACCTACTACTTCTTAGAAATAGAAAAGTAAAATTAAATGTATGCTAAATTTCGCATTTGAGCCGGTTAGTGCATTTTACCTACTACTTCTAGGAAGAGAAAAGTAAAATTAAAGGTATGCTCAACATAGCAATTGAGCCAACTAGTGCTTTTTACCTTCTACTTCTTAGAAAGAAAAAGTAAAATTAAATGTATGCTCAACTTAGCATTTGAGTGGGTTAGTGCTTTTTACCTACTACTTATTAGAAAGAGAAAAGTACAATTAAATGTATGTTTAACTTAGCATTTAAACCGGTTAGTGCTTTTTACCTACTACTTCTTAGAAAGAGAAAAGTATAGTTAAATGTCGGCTCAACTTAGCATTTGAGTGGGTGAGAGCTTTTTACCTACTACTTCTTAGAAAGAGAAAAGTAAAGTTAAATGTATGCTCAACTTAGCATTTGAGTGGGTGAGAGCTTTTTACCTACTGCTTCTTAGAAAGAGAAAAGTAAAATTAAATGTATGCTCAACTTAGCATTTGAGCGGTTTAGTCCTTTTTACCTACTACTTCTTTCGAAGAGAAAATTAAAATTAAATGTATGCTCAACATAGTATTTGAGCCATTTAGTGCTTTTTACCTACTACTTCTTAGAAATAGAAAAGTAAAATTAAATGTATGCTGAATTTCGCATTTGAGACGGTTAGTGCTTTTTACCTAGTACTTCTTAGAAATAGAAAAGTAAAATTAAATGTATGCTGAATTTCGCATTTGAGCCGGTTAGTTCCTTTTACCTACTATCTCTTAGGAAAACAAAGTAAAATTAAATGTATGCTCAACTTAGCATTTGAGTGGGTGAGAGCTTTTTACCTACTACTTATTAAAAAGAGAAAAGTACAATTTAATGTATGTTTAACTTCGCAATTGAGCCGGTTAGTGCATTTTACCTACTTCCTCTTTGGAAGACAAAAGTAAAATTAAATGTATGCTCAATATAGCATTTGAGTGGTTAGAGCTTTTTACCTACTACTTCTTAGAAAGAGAAAAGTAAAATTAAATTTATGCTCAACTTAGCATTTGAGCCAATTAGTGCATTTTACCTACTACTGCTTAGTAAGAGAAAAGTAAAATTAAAGGTATGCTCAACGTAGCATTTGAGCTGATTAGTGCTTTTTACCTACTACTTATTAGAAAGAGAAAAGTACAATTAAATGAATGTTTAACTTAGCATTTAAACCGGTTAGTGCTTTTTAACCTACTACTTCTTAGAAAGAGAAAAGTATAGTTAAATGTATGCTCAACTTAGCATTTGAGTGGGTGAGAGCTTTTTACCTACTACTTCTTAGAAAGAGAAAAGTAAAATCAAATGTATGCTCAACTTAGCATTTGAGCCGTTTAGTGAATTTCACCTACTACTTTTTTCGAAGAGAAAATTTAAATAAAATGTATGCTCAACATAGTATTTGAGCCATTTAGTGCTTTTTACCTACTACTTCTTAGAAAGAGAAAAGTACAATTAAATGTATGTTTAACTTAGCATTTAAACCGGTTAGTGCTTTTTAACTACTACTTCTTAGAAAGAGAAAAGTAAAGTTAAATGTATGCTCAACTTAGCATTTGAGTGGGTGAGAGCTTTTTACCTACTACTTCTTAGAAAGAGAAAGTAAAGTTAAATGTATGCTCAACTTAGCATTTGAGTGGGTGAGAGCTTTTTACCTACTACTTCTTAGAAAGAGAAAAGTAAAGTTAAATGTATGCTCAACTTAGCATTTGAGTGGGTGAGAGCTTTTTACCTACTACTTTTTAGAAAGAGAAAAGTAAAGTTAAATGTATGCTCAACTTAGCATTTGAGTGGGTGAGAGCTTTTTACCTACTACTTCTTAGAAAGAGAAAAGTAAAGTTAAATGTATGCTCAACTTAGCATTTGAGTGGGTGAGAGCTTTTTACCTACTGCTTCTTAGAAAGAGAAAAGTAAAATTAAATGTATGCTCAACTTAGCATTTGAGCGGTTTAGTCCTTTTTACCTACTACTTCTTTCGAAGAGAAAATTAAAATTAAATGTATGCTCAACATAGTATTTGAGCCATTTAGTGCTTTTTACCTACTACTTCTTAGAAATAGAAAAGTAAAATTAAATGTATGCTGAATTTCGCATTTGAGACGGTTAGTGCTTTTTACCTAGTACTTCTTAGAAATAGAAAAGTAAAATTAAATGTATGCTGAATTTTGCTTTTGAGACTACCTACTACTTCTTAGAAAGAGAAAAGTAAAGTTAAATGTATGCTCAACTTAGCATTTGAGTGGGTGAGAGCTTTTTACCTACTACTTCTAGGAAGAGAAAAGTAAAATTAAAGGTATGCTCAACATAGTAATTGAGCCGACCAGTGCTTTTTACCTACTACTTCTTAGAAAGAGAAAAGTAAAGTTAAATGTATGCTCAACTTAGCATTTGAGTGGGTGAGCGCTTTTTACCTACTACTTCTTAGAAAGAGAAAAGTACAATTAAATCTATGCTCAACTTAGCATTTGAGCCGTTTCGTGCTTTTTACCTACTACTTCTTTCGAAGAGAAAATTTAAATTAAATGTATGCTCAACATAGTATTTGAGCCATTTAGTGCTTTTTACCTACTACTTCTTAGAAATAGAAAAGTAATATTAAATGTATGCTGAATTTCGCATTTGAGACGGTTAGTGCTTTTTACCTACTACTTTTAGGAAGAGAAAAGTAAAATTAAAGGTATGATCAACATAGCAATTGAGCCGCCTAGTGCTTTTTACCTACTACTTCTTAGAAAGAGAAAAGTAAAATAAATGCATACTCAACTTAGCATTTGAGTGGGTTAGTGCTTTTTACCTACTACTTATTAGAAAGAGAAAAGTACAATTAAATGTATGTTTAACTTAGCATTTAAACCGGTTAGTGCTTTTTACCTACTACTTCTTAGAAAGAGAAAAGTAAAGTTAAATATATGCTCAACTTAGCATTTGAGTGGGTGAGAGCTTTTTACCTACTACTTCTTAGAAAGAGAAAAGTAAAGTTAAATGTATGCTCAACTTAGCATTTGAGTGGGTGAGAGCTTTTTACCTACTACTTTTTAGAAAGAGAAAAGTAAAGTTAAATGTATGCTCAACATAGTAATTGAGCCGACTAGTGCTTTTTACCTACTACTTCTTAGAAAGAGAAAAGTACAATTAAATGTATGTTTAACTTAGCATTTGAGCCGGTTAGTTCATTTTACCTACTATCTCTTAGGAAGACAAAAGTAAAATTAAATGTATGCTCAACTTAGCATTTGAGTGGGTGAGTGCTTTTTACCTACTACTTCTTAGAAAGAGAAAAGTAAAGTTAAATGTATGCTCAACTTAGCATTTGAGTGGGTGAGAGCTTTTTACCTACTACTTCTTAGAAAGAGAAAAGTAAAGTTAAATGTATGCTCAACTTAGCATTTGAGTGGGTGAGAGCTTTTTACCTACTACTTTTTAGAAAGAGAAAAAGTAAAGTTAAATGTATGCTCAACATAGCAATTGAGCCGCCTAGTGCTTTTTACCTACTACTTCTTAGAAAGAAAAAGTAAAATAAATGCATACTCAACTTAGCATTTGAGTGGGTTAGTGCTTTTTACCTACTACTTATTAGAAAGAGAAAAGTACAATTAAATGTATGTTTAACTTAGCATTTGAGCCGGTTAGTTCATTTTACCTACTATCTCTTAGGAAGACAAAAGTAAAATTAAATGTATGCTCAACTTAGCATTTGAGTGGGTGAGAGCTTTTTACCTACTACTTCTTAGAAAGAGAAAAGTAAAGTTAAATGTATGCTCAACTTAGCATTTGAGTGGGTGAGAGCTTTTTACCTACTACTTCTTAGAAAGAGAAAAGTAAAGTTAAATGTATGCTCAACTTAGCATTTGAGTGGGTGAGAGCTTTTTACCTACTACTTCTTAGAAAGAGAAAAGTAAAATTAAATATATGCTCAACTTAGCATTTGAGCCGTTTAGTGCTTTTTACCTACTACTTCTTTCGAAGAGAAAATTAAATGTATGCTCAACATAGTATTTGAGCCATTTAGTGCTTTTTACCTACTACTTAGAAATAGAAAAGTAAAATTAAATGTATGCTGAATTTCGCATTTGAGACGGTTAGTGCTTTTTACCTAGTACTTCTTAGAAATAGAAAAGTAAAATTAAATGTATGCTGAATTTTGCTTTTGAGACTACCTACTACTTCTTAGAAAGAGAAAAGTAAAGTTAAATGTATGCTCAACTTAGCATTTGAGTGGGTGAGAGCTTTTTACCTACTACTTCTTAGAAAGAGAAAAGTAAAGTTAAATGTATGCTCAACTTAGCATTTGAGTAGGTGAGAGCTTTTTACCTACTACTTCTTAGAAAGAGAAAAGTAAAATGAAATGTATGCTCAACTTAGCATTTGAGCCGTTTAGTGCTTTTTACCTAATACTTCTTTCGAAGAGAAAATTAAAATTAAATGTATGCTCAACATAGTATTTGAGCCATTTAGTGCTTTTTACCTACTACTTCTTAGAAATAGAAAAGTAAAATTAAATGTATGCTGAATTTCGCATTTGAGCCGGTTAGTGCATTTTACCTACTTCTTCTAGGAAGAGAAAAGTAAAATTAAAGGTATGCTTAACATAGCAATTGAGCCGACTAGTGCTTTTTACCTACTACTTCTTAGAAAGAAAAAGTAAAATCAAATGCATACTCAACTTCACATTTGAGTGGGTTAGTGCTTTTTACCTACTACTTATTAGAAAGAGAAAAGTACAATTAAATGTATGTTTAACTTAGCATTTAAACCGGTTAGTGCTTTTTACCTACTACTTCTTAGAAAGAGAAAAGTATAGTTAAATGTCGGCTCAACTTAGCATTTGAGTGGGTGAGAGCTTTTTACCTACTACTTCTTAGAAAGAGAAAAGTAAAGTTAAATGTATGCTCAACTTAGCATTTGAGTGGGTGAGAGCTTTTTACCTACTACTTCTTAGAAAGAGAAAAGTAAAGTTAAATGTATGCTCAACTTAGCATTTGAGTGGGTGAGAGCTTTTTACCTACTACCTCTTAGAAAGAGAAAAGTAAAATTAAATGTATGCTCAACTTAGCATTTGAGCCGTTTCGTGCTTTTTACCTACTACTTCTTTCGAAGAGAAAATTTAAATTAAATGTATGCTCAACATAGTATTTGAGCCATTTAGTGCTTTTTACCTACTACTTCTTAGAAATAGAAAAGTAATATTAAATGTATGCTGAATTTCGCATTTGAGACGGTTAGTGCTTTTTACCTACTACTTTTAGGAAGAGAAAAGTAAAATTAAAGGTATGCTCAACATAGCAATTGAGCCGCCTAGTGCTTTTTACCTACTACTTCTTAGAAAGAAAAAGTAAAATAAATGCATACTCAACTTAGCATTTGAGTGGGTTAGTGCTTTTTACCTACTACTTATTAGAAAGAGAAAAGTACAATTAAATGTATGTTTAACTTAGCATTTAAACCGGTTAGTGCTTTTTACCTACTACTTCTTAGAAAGAGAAAAGTAAAGTTAAATGTATGCTCAACTTAGCATTTGAGTGGGTGAGAGCTTTTTACCTACTACTTCTTAGAAAGAGAAAAGTAAAGTTAAATGTATGCTCAACTTAGCATTTGAGTGGGTGAGAGCTTTGTACCTACTACTTCTTAGAAAGAGAAAAGTAAAGTTAAATGTATGCTCAACTTAGTATTTGAGTCTGAGAGCTTTTTACCTACTACTTCTTTCGAAGAGAAAATTAAAATTAAATGTATGCTCAACATAGTATTTGAGCCGGTTAGTGCTTTTTACCTACTACTTCTTAGAAATAGAAATGTAAAATTAAATGTATGCTGAATTTCGCATTTGAGCCGGTTAGTGCTTTTTACCTACTACTTCTTAGGAAGAGAAAAGTAAAATTAAAGGTATGTTTAACATAGCAATTGAGCCGACTAGTGCTTTTTACCTACTACTTCTTAGAAAGAAAAAGTAAAATTAAATGTATGCTCAACTTAGCATTTGAGTGGGTTAGTGCTTTTTATCTACTACTTATTAGAAAGAGAAAAGTACAATTAAATGTATGTTTAACTTAGCATTTAAACCGGTTAGTGATTTTTACCTACTACTTCTTAGAAAGAGAAAAGTACAATTAAATGTATGTTTAACTTAGCATTTGAGCCGGTTATTTCATTTTACCTACTATCTCTTAGGAAGACAAAAGTAAAATTAAATGTATGCTCAACTTAGCATTTGAGTGGGTGAGAGCTTTTTACCTACTACTTCTTAGAAAGAAAAAAGTAAAGTTAAATGTATGCTCAACTTAGCATTTGAGTGGGTGAGAGCTGTTTACCTACTACTTCTTAGAAAGAGAAAAGTAAAGTTAAATGTATGCTCAACTTAGCATTTGAGTGGGTGAGAGCTTTTTACCTACTACTTCTTAGAAAGAGAAAAGTAAAGTTAAATGTATGCTCAACATAAAATTTGAGTGGGTGAGAGCTTTTTACCTACTACTTCTTAGAAAGAGAAAAGTAAAATTAAATGTATGCTCAACATAGCATTTGAGTGGTTTGAGCTTTTTACCTACTACGTCTTAGAAAGAGAAAAGTAAAATTAAATGTATGCTCAACTTAGCATTTGAGTGGGTGAGAGCTTTTTACCTACTACTTTTTAGAAAGAGAAAAGTAAAATTAAATATATGCTCAACTTAGCATTTGAGCCGATTTGTGCATTTTACCTACTACTTCTTAGGTAGAGGAAAGTAAAATTAAAGGTATGTTTGATATCGCATTTGAGCCAATTAGTGCTTTTTACCTACTACTTCTTAGAATGAAAAAGTAAAATTAAATGTATGCTCAACTTAGCATTTGAACAGTTTAATGCTTTTTACCTACTACTTATTAGAAAGAGAAAAGTAAAATTAAATGTATGCTCAACTTCGCATTTGAGTGGGTTAGAGCTTTTTACCTACTATTTCTTATAAAGAGAAAAGTAAAATTAAATGTATGCTCAACTTAGCACTTGAGTGGGTTAGTGCTTTTTACCTACTACTTATTAGAAAGAGAAAAGTACAATTAAATGGATGTTTAACTTAGCATTTAAACCGGTTAGTGCTTTTTACCTACTACTTATTAGAAAGAGAAAAGTAAAGTTAAATGTATGATCAACTTAGCATTTGAGTGGGTGAGAGCTTTTTACCTACTACTTCTTAGAAAGAGAAAAGTAAAGTTAAATGTATGCTCAACTTAGCATTTGAGTGGGTGAGAGCTTTTTACCTACTACTTCTTAGAAAGAGAAAAGTAAAGTTAAATGTATGCTCAACTTAGCATTTGAGTGGGTGAGAGCTTTTTACCTACTACTTCTTAGAAAGAGAAAAGTAAAATTAAATGTATGCTCAACTTAGCATTTGAGCCGGTTAGTGCATTTTACCTACTACTTCTAGGAAGAGAAAAGTAAAATTAAATGTATGCTCAACTTAGCATTTGAGCCGTTTAGTGCTTTTTACCTACTACTTCTTTCGAAGAGAAAATTAAAATTAAATGTATGCTCAACATAGTATTTGAGCCGGTTAGTGCTTTTTACCTACTACTTCTTAGAAATTGAAAAGTAAAATTAAATGTATTCTGAATTTCGCATTTGAGCCGGTTAGTGCATTTTACCTACTACTTCTTAGGAAGAGAAAAGTAAAATTAAAGGTATGTTTAACATAGCAATTGAGCCGGTTAGTGCTTTTTACCTACTACTTCTTAGAAAGAGAAAAGTACAATTAAATGTATGTTTAACTTAGCATTTGAGCCGGTTAGTTAATTTTACCTATCTCTTAGAAAGACAAAAGTAAAATTAACATTACTACTTCTTAGAAAGAGAAAAGTAAAGTTAAATGTATGCTAAACTTAGTATTTGAGTTTGTTAGCGCTTTTGCCAACTACTTTTTAGAAAGCGAAAAGTAAAGTTAAATGTATGCTCAACTTAGCATTTGAGTGGGTGAGAGCTTTTTACCTACTACTTCTTAGAAAGAGAAAAGTAAAGTTAAATGTATGCTCAACTTAGCATTTGAGTAGGTGTGAGCTTTTTACCTACTACTTCTTAGAAAGAGAAAAGTAAAATGAAATGTATGCTCAACTTAGCATTTGAGCCGTTTAGTGCTTTTTACCTACTACTTCTTTGGAAGAGAAAATTAAATGTATGCTCAACATAGTATTTGAGCCATTTAGTGCTTTTTACCTACTACTTCTTAGAAATAGAAAAGTAAAATTAAATGTATGCTGAATTTCGCATTTGAGCCGGTTAGTGGATTTTACCTACTACTTCTAGGAAGAGAAAAGTAAAATTAAAGGTATGCTTAACATAGCAATTGAGCCGACTAGTGCTTTTTACCTACTACTTCTTAGAAAGAAAAAGTAAAATCAAATGCATACTCAACTTCACATTTGAGTGGGTTAGTGCTTTTTACCTACTACTTATTAGAAAGAGAAAAGTACAATTAAATGTATGTTTAACTTAGCATTTAAACCGGTTAGTGCTTTTTACCTACTACTTCTTAGAAAGAGAAAAGTATAGTTAAATGTATGCTCAACTTAGCATTTGAGTGGGTGAGAGCTTTTTACCTACTACTTCTTAGAAAGAGAAAGTAAAGTTAAATGTATGCTCAACTTAGCATTTGAGTGGGTGAGAGCTTTTTACCTACTACTTCTTAGAAAGAGAAAAGTAAAGTTAAATGTATGCTCAACTTAGCATTTGAGTGGGTGAGAGCTTTTTACCTACTACTTTTTAGAAAGAGAAAAGTAAAGTTAAATGTATGCTCAACTTAGCATTTGAGTGGGTGAGAGCTTTTTACCTACTACTTCTTAGAAAGAGAAAAGTAAAGTTAAATGTATGCTCAACTTAGCATTTGAGTGGGTGAGAGCTTTTTACCTACTGCTTCTTAGAAAGAGAAAAGTAAAATTAAATGTATGCTCAACTTAGCATTTGAGCGGTTTAGTCCTTTTTACCTACTACTTCTTTCGAAGAGAAAATTAAAATTAAATGTATGCTCAACATAGTATTTGAGCCATTTAGTGCTTTTTACCTACTACTTCTTAGAAATAGAAAAGTAAAATTAAATGTATGCTGAATTTCGCATTTGAGACGGTTAGTGCTTTTTACCTAGTACTTCTTAGAAATAGAAAAGTAAAATTAAATGTATGCTGAATTTTGCTTTTGAGCCGGTTAGTGCATTTTACCTACTACTTCTAGGAAGAGAAAAGTAAAATTATAAGTATGCTCAACATAGCAATTGAGCCGACTAGTGCTTTTTACCTACTACTTCTTAGAAAGAAAACATAAAATTAAATGTATGCTCAACTTAGCATTTGAGTGGGTTAGTGCTTTTTACCTACTACTTATTAGAAAGAGAAAAGTACAATTAAATGTATGTTTGACTTAGCATTTGAGCCGGTTAGTTAATTTTACCTACTATCTCTTAGGAAGACAAAAGTAAAATTAAATGTATGCTCAACTTAGCATTTGAGTGGGTGAGAGCTTTTTACCTACTACTTCTTAGAAAGAGAAAAGTAAAGTTAAATGTATGCTCAACTTAGCATTTGAGCCGGTTAGTTCATTTTATCTACTATCTCTTAGGAAGACAAAAGTAAAGTTAAATGTATGCTCAACTTAGCATTTGAATGGGTGAGAGCTTTTTACCTAATACTTCTAATGGTGGCCATACACGGGCCGATAAAAGCTGCCGACAGACCAAGTCGGCAGCTTATTGGCCCGTGTATGGGGGCCCCCGACGGGCTTCCCCGATCGAGAGCCAGATCTCGATCGGATGGGGTTAAAAATCCCGTCGGATCGCGGCCGCATCTGTTCGTTGATGCGGTCCCGCGATCCGACCGCCCGTTTGGCGAACGCTAGGATCCGATCGTTGGGCCCTAGGGCCCACGATCGGATCAGCCCGATATTGCCCACCTCGAGGTGGGCATATCGGAGGGAGATCCGCTCGTTTGGCGACATCGCCAAACGAGCGGATCTATCCGTGTATGGCCACCTTTAGAAAGAGAAAAGTAAAGTTAAATGTATGCTCAACATAGTAATTGAGCCGACTAGTGCTTTTTACCTACTACTTCTAAGAAAGAAAACGTAAAATTAAATGTATGCTCAACTTAGCATTTGAGTGGGGTAGTGCTTTTTACCTACTACTTATTAGAAAAAGAAAAAAGTACAATTAAATGTATGTTTAACTTAGCATTTGAGCCGGTTAGTTCATTTTACCTACTATCTCTTAGGAAGACAAAAGTAAAATTAAATGTATGCTTAACTTAGCATTTGAGTGGGTGAGAGCTTTTTACCTACTACTTCTTAGAAAGAGAAAAGTAAAGTTAAATGTATGCTCAACTTAGCATTTGAGTGGGTGAGAGCTTTGTACCTACTACTTCTTAGAAAGAGAAAAGTAAAGTTAAATGTATGCTCAACTTAGTATTTGAGTCTGTGAGAGCTTTTTACCTACTACTTCTTTCGAAGAGAAAATTAAAATTAAATGTATGCTCAACATAGTATTTGAGCCGGTTAGTGCTTTTTACCTACTACTTCTTAGAAATAGAAAAGTAAAATTAAATGTATTCTGAATTTCGCATTTGAGCCGGTTAGTGCATCTTACCTACTACTTCTTAGAAAGAGAAAAGTACAATTAAATGTATGTTTAACTTAGCATTTGAGCCGGTTAGTTCATTTTACCTACTATCTCTTAGGAAGACAAAAGTAAAATTAACATTACTACTTCTTAGAAAGAGAAAAGTAAAGTTAAATGTATGCTCAACTTAGTATTTGAGTTTGTTAGCGCTTTTGCCGACTACTTTTTAGAAAGAGAAAAGTAAAGTTAAATGTATGCTCAACTTAGCATTTGAGTGGGTGAGAGCTTTTTACCTACTACTTCTTAGAAAGAGAAAAGTACAATTAAATGTATGTTTAACTTAGCATTTAAACCGGTTAGTGCTTTTTACCTACTACTTCTTAGAAAGAGAAAAGTACAATTAAATGCATGCTCAACTTAGCATTTGAGCCGTTTAGTGCTTTTTACCTACTACTTCTTTCGAAGAGAAAAGTAAAATTAAATGTATGCTCAACATAATATTTGAGCCGGTTAGTGCTTTTTACCTACTACTTCTTAGAAATAGAAAAGTAAAATTAAATGTATGCTGAATTTCGCATTTGAGCCGGTTAGTGCTTTTTACCTACTACTTCTTAGAAATAGAAAAGTAAAATTAAATGTATGTTTGACTTAGCATTTAAGCCGGTTAGTTAATTTTACCTACTATCTCTTAGGAAGACAAAAGTAAAATTAAAGGTATGTTTAACATAGCAATTGAGCCGACAAGTGCTTTTTACCTACTACTTCTTAGAAAGAAAAAGTAAAATTAAATGTATGCTCAACTTAGCATTTGAGTGGGTTAGTGCTTTTTACCTACTACTTATTAGAAAGAGAAAAGTACAATTAAATGTATGTTTAACTTAGCATTTGAGCCGGTTAGTTCATTTTACCTACTATCTCTTAGGAAGACAAAAGTAAAATTAAATGTATGCTCAACTTAGCATTTGAGTGGGTGAGAGCTTTTTACCTACTACTTCTTAGAAAGAGAAAAGGAAAATGAAATGTATGCTCAACTTAGTATTTGAGTGTTTTAGCGCTTTTACCTACTACTTTTTAGAAAGAGAAAAGTAAAGTTAAATTAATGCTTAACTTAGCATTTGAGTGGGTGAGAGCTTTTTACCTACTACTTTTTAGAAAGAGAAAAGTAAAATTAAATATATGCTCAACTTAGCATTTGAGCCGATTTGTGCATTTTACCTACTACTTCTTAGGAAGAGGAAAGTAAAATTAAAGGTATGCTTAATATCGCATTTGAGCCAATTAGTGCTTTTTACCTACTACTTCTTAGAAAGAAAAAGTAAAATTAAATGTATGCTCAACTTCGCATTTGAACAGTTTAGTGCTTTTTACCTACTATTTCTTATAAAGAGAAAAGTAAAATTAAATGTATGCTCAACTTAGCATTTTAGTGGGTTAGTGCTTTTTACCTACTACTTATTAGAAAGAGAAAAGTACAATTAAATGTATGTTCAACTTACTTTAATCGCCTCTACTTTGGGGTGACTTATCTCCCCGAGCTGCTTCCCCCTGTATTCTGCCTGCTACTATGAAAAAACACCTGTGGCATGGCACTCGCATCACTTCGTTTTCCGTAGTCGGCCAGAGTTGCCTCAAGAGAAATGTACTGCTGCGAGTGCCATGCCGCTTGCATTTTTCTATTTGGTGGGGAAGCAGTTTGGGGAGATTAGTCGCCCCACAGAAGAGGCGATTAGACGCCAGGTGACTGAATCTCCCCGAATCTCACAGTGTGGCATTACCCTTAGAGCTTTTTACCTATTACTTCTTAGAATGAGAAAGGTCAAATGAAATGTATGCTCAACTTAGCATTTGAGCCAGTTAGTGCTTTTTACCTACTACTTCTTAGAAAGAGAAAAGTAGAATTATTGGGGAACTATTGCAAAAATCAAATTGTACATATGGACAGATATTATGAAAATAATGTTCTCAAATATTAGTTAGTTAGGAGCCTTTCTCTGAGAGCCAGTTCAAGCTATTACTGAATAGGATTGGCAACACCTGGCTGTGATGTCACAAAGCCAGTAGCAAAGTCCCACCCTCCCCTATTCTAAATGAAAAGCTTCCAACAACTACATGCCCTGAACCCCCCTTCTGACTAAAGTTATTCTCCATGTATGTGCAATCCTGCTGATTTCAGCCGTCAGGTCTGTGTAATTTTCATGATGAAATACAGAGAAATAGAATCTGGAAGTATTTATTTATAGAAAGCAAAGTGCATGCCTTCAAAACTATGACTGCAGTTCTGCAGACAATGAACAGCATATGAGCTCCTATCTGCTCCCTGTTCTTGGTGCACTCATGCTTCTCTGCCTGCAAAGTGAACACAGCTAGAGTAAAGGCAATCAACAGCTCTAAGTTCCACTAGCCGTAGTTCTATCCCTGGCTTCTTCTTGGAAAAGCATCAACCATGTAGAAGAAATTCTTTTATTCCTTCTGTTACATTCATTACTGACCACACAGTGCCAGATAATATGGCAAACACAGGTACCTAACTCCTGTCATGTTCCCCAACCCCACAATATGGCAAAATACACACAGCTGTATTCTTAAGGGGCTGTTCACCTTTGAGTTAACTGTTAGTATTATGTAGCAAGTGATATTATGAGACAATTTGCAAATGGTTTTCATTTTTTATTATTTGTGGTTTTTGCGTTATTTAGCTTTTTATTCAGCAGCCCTCTAGTTTACAATTTCAACAACCTAGTTTCTAGGGTTCAGATTACCTTAGCAACCATGCACTGAATTGAATAAGTGACAGGATTATGAATAAAAGGCCTGAACAGAAAGATGAGCAATACAAAGTAACAATAACAATACATTTTTAGCTTTACAGATCACTTTTTTTTTTAAAGATGGGGTCAGTGACCCCCATTTGCAAGCTGGAGAAGTCAGAAGAAGATGGCAAATAATTCTAAAACTATAAAAATCAAAAAAATGGTGACCATTTGCAAAGTTGCTTAGAGTTATCAATTCTATATATTCAATTTAATATATTAAATTAAATAGTATATCACATATTAAACTTTAATACAAAGGTGTTGCACCCCCTTGTAACTTTCCTGGGCTTTCCTCTGTGGGTCTTTTAGTTTACCCAGGAAAGCCATATATCATTTTTTTTTTCAGGACAACCTAAGCTTTTGAAATATGCTAGAATTCTAGAATCCTGTAGGAATGAATAGAAAGTGGATATGTTTTTGTATGGTAAGCTCTAATTTCACATAGATATATCTGCCCTCTTGTGTTGTAAATATAACTTGTAAACAAACTTTTCACAAATGTGCTATAGGGCTATGCAACATAAAAAAGAGTGCACTGGTCATTTTTCTCTTTTTCCTTGTGTACAAATGTTGGCTTTTTTCATTTATAGTAGCTGGTCAACTCCAGAATGTGGGTTATACGGAGCGTTGGCACAAGCGTGTTTTTATCAGCTGGTCAATGCCACCGCAAGGGTTAGACTGAGCACTGGCAATTTTTTTCTGTTTTTTGTGTACAAATTGTAGCTAAATATTGCCTATAGATGCCATTCAGCCTTTAAAACAGGGAATTATTTATATATGTACGTTAATTAACTGGGGCTAAAAATCTCCTTGCTTTTTCACTAGAGCTCCTGAGTTTAGGGGAAGTGCACCATCCTCTTATTACTCAATCACATTGTCTACTGGGGGACTTGATTTTAAATGCACTACAAACTTAAAATGCTAATAGTGTAGGAAGGTAATTATTCACAGGTTTAGGTTTGTTTGCTGGGGCTTACAAGCTCACTGCTTTCTCACTAGAGCTCCTGAGCTAAGGGTAAGTGTTCAATGGTCTTAGGACTCACATTGGATGCTGGGGGTCTTGATTTTAAATGCACTACAGATAGTATACAAATAGTATAGGACTCACGTACAATGAGGGGCCTTGACATGGCACATGAGTTTACATTTTTTTGTAATAATTATTTTTAAAGACAAACCGTGCACTGGTACTTTTTTTATTTTTCGCTTTGTGTACAAATATTGGCTTTTTGTTGTTTATAGCAGCTGGTCAACTCTAGAATGTGGGTTAGACCGAGCACTCGCGCAAGGGTGTTTCTTGACAAAACAAAAACAAAAATAACACTACTGATGCAGTGGAACTGGTGAAGGATGTTTATTTGCTCATGAAAAAGTGGCACAACTCTTTTTTTTCCCTTTTTCTTCTGAATTTATAGCTTTCAAATGGGGTCACTGACTTGCTACTTTTTGATTACTAATCTTTCTATTCTACTTATATTCCAGTCTCTTATTCAAATCAATGTATGGTTGCTAGGGTAATTTGGACCCTAGCAACCAGATTGCTGAAATTGCAAAATGGATAGAGTAAAGAGCTAAATAAATGAAAAATGAAAAGAAAAATGAATGCCAGTTGCAAATTGTCTCAGAATATCACTCTCTGCGTCATACTAAACGTTAACTCAAAGGTTCCATTTTGCTCATCTATCCAATACAGTTGTATCCCTATATGTAATATAAGGCACTAAGATTGCCTAGGAGCAGTGACTCATGGCAACCAATAAGATGCTTGTATTTGTATTGGCAACTGGTAAATTCTACCTGCTTATTGATTACTATGGGTTATTGCCCCTGGACAAACTTAGTGTCTTTTATTACTTGACCCAAATAATATGAAATATATGTATAGAAAATCTCTTCTCAATTGTCATAATGGTCTTCCCTATATATACCATGGAACAGTGGCATATAAAAATAATACAAGCAGAAATCTGTATCTGTAACACGTTTACCTTACTTTAAATAACAAAGAAAGGCTTCTACTACATTTCCCACATTATCATAGACCACCCGTACCTGATCGATAACTTTGTTTGTACCAATTTAGTTAGCCTCTTTTTATATTGGGGGTTACTCTCTTTAGGGTTTTTTCTTTGGTGAGGGAGGTAAAAACCTTTTGAAAGATGGGCATGGCATTATAAGTTCAGCTACCCATGACCCCAATTATCAAATTCTAACAGGTGGGGGGAAACTTGGTTACTTTGAGGAGCCAACATTAAGACATGGTCCCAATTAATCATAGACATACCAAACAGAAAACCTGACTTGTTAGGAAGGGGGTTACTACCCAAAGAGGTTACCCTCCCAGACAGTTGAAAGGGAAATTGTGATTTTTTTTCAGATAAGTGACCCTTTTTACATTTTTGTTCAGTTCAGTTGTAGGTCTCTTACCTGCACAGCCACACACTTCAGCTTCCTCATTCACACTAACACAACTCAAATCAGACGCTATAAGAGAGTTTGTATCTGCAGTGAGCATTATGACATCATTGGTCACTATGAAGTCTGTTTTAACTCCCCCTGCATTCAACTACTAACTAAACCATCTTTTTAAACAGTCCTTTTGGAGAAGTTATAGTGTAGAGAACACCACATTCTCTTTTAGTACAATACCTAAGTGGTGTGTATGGCCATGATGCACTTACATGTATTTTAGATCATCACAAATATGAAAATGTTGTAGGTCTCTTACCTGCACATCCACACTCTTCAGCTCCCACACTCAAACAGACGCAGTTCAAAGATATCAGAGAGTGTTTATCTGGAGTGGGCATTATGACATCATTGGTCACATGACCCACTATGAAGTCTGTTTTAACTCCCCCTGCATTCAACTCCTAACTAAACCATCTTTTTAAACAGTTCTTTTTGGAGAAGTTATAGTGTAGAGAACACCACATTCTCTTTTAGTACAATACCTAAGTGGTGTGTATGGCCATGATGCACTTACATGTATTTTAGATCATCACAAATATGAAAATATTGTAGGTCTCTTACCTGCACATCCACACTCTTCAGCTGCCACACTCAAACGGACGCAGCTCAAAGATATCAGAGTGTGTTTATCTGGAGTGAGCATTATGACATCATTGGTCACATGACCCACAATGAAATCAGTTTTAACTGCCCCTGCATTCATAGTTACATAGTTAAATCAGGTTGAAAAAAGACAAAGTCCATCAAGTTCAACCCCTCCAAATGAAAACCCAGCATCCACACACCCCTCTCTAATTTCACATAAATTCTATATACCCATACCAACTATAGTTAAGTAACACAATAGTCTTTGATATTAATTCAACTCCAGAGAGTTTTTATCTGGAGTGGGCATTGTGACATTAGTGATCACATGATCAATTATAGAAAAAGCCAGCTGGCAAATGATAGGGTGTATCTAATTGAAAATGTATAAACCATACACGTTTTAGGGGACTTTACTGTATAATTCAAACTAGTATATGAACAAAGGCACACTCCATTCAATGCTTCTGCAAAAAATCCAAAATTATTTTCAAGGTGAGATCTAAGTGACGTTTCGAGCTTATCCAGCCCTTTATCAAGCTTGATAAAGGGCTGGATAAGCATGAAACGTCACTTAGCTTGAGGCACATATAAAATGTAAATTTTTTCTCTTAATCGGAGTGCTGCTGAAATACTTTCTTGAATATAGACTAGACCTGAGCAGACAGAGTCACAGTCCACACCCGACGTTACAAAAAGCGGTGAGAGTGTTTGTGCAGCACTACTTTGTTTTTGTGGCATAGAAAGCTACTGTATACTTCATGCTAAAAGTTTATTTGAAGATGAAATGCCACTTGAACACTGCCAGCAAAAGTTGAGACATACATTTCATTTGCCAAATACTTATTTGGCTTCACAGAGCAAGAGGTTTTTTGTTTTGGCTGCCTGGTCACTGACCTGGAAGAAAAATAGTCTAAAGACAAAGACCAATTGGTTGCACGGAATAGGACATTTCATAACATACTTAAAGTTTATGTAAACGTGAACTACCTTTAATGAAACTAAGTGAACTTTCGTTGGCTGAAAAAGGACATGAACTTTACATTAAAAACAACTGTGATCATTGTTTTGCCAAAATTTTATTAAAGTGTGTCAAGTCTGCAGAAATAAAATCATAATACCAAACATAAAAAACCTCAGATGAACAATCCAGTATAAGGAAAATAATATACACTCCCACCCATAAAAAAAAATAAACCCATTCCATTAGATGGGTTTAATTTTGAAGTGAAGTCCAATCAAACTGAAAACCAAACACTTAAGGTCCTGAACCAAGTAGTAAAATACTCGTAAGCCCTCTGGATCTCTGTAAAATAAAAGAGAGAGAGAGAGAGAGAGAGAGAGAGAAGTTTGTTGGCTTGTTACCATATATACCTTGGTGCTTTACAAATTTGCATATTAAAGCTTAATGGGACATGTAGGGAAAACGACATTTTGTGCATACTGCTACTAAAAAATGCCTTACCCTTTAAACAAAACAGGGATTGTTTGTCCATATATTGCAATATATTTAAGCTGGCCAACTACGTCAAAGTCATCCCATATCTGGCCAGTCCTACGCTTAATTTTCATCTGATTCATTAAGAATTCTATTGCTTCATTATACATTTTACAAAGGGACTAAGTTTTACCTGCAACTTACTAGCTGCTTTCAAAGTAAACCTCCATACTTGGCTGCCCTTTTATTAGACACCAGTGGGATCTACAAGGGTGGGAGCTACAACATGGAGCTGGTCACTGCTCCTGTATAAACTATAACAAACAAGGGAAAGTTGCAATGAGGCTGTGACCACAAAATACATATAGTCAAACACAAGAGTCCTCTGCACTCAACCCATTATCAATATATTTAAGACAGCGACATTTTGTGCATACTGCTACTAAAATAAATATATATATATATATATATATATATATATATATATCATCCTGTTTTGATAATCATATATAAAGCTCTTCCTGGAGGTTGGCCAGGTGAATTTGCTGCAGAGCCACATTTGGGGGTGGGGTTTATGGCGATGACCTCAGCTTTTGCTCCAAGTATCAATTAATCACTTATCAGTTTTATCTAAATGTATGTGTTGTCAGTTTCAATAATTCTACTGGGCAGTATATTCAGTTTTTTGTCCATTATTTTTAAGTTTTCACTGTAATGTGAAATTAAGAGGTAAACTTTAAAACCATGTCTCTGGTCAAGTTTATTGCAATAGGGCTTGTGCTGTATACAATTTTTGTCTATTTTTTTTATTGAGAAGATTTTTGCTATTTCTTGAGCAAACCTTGGAACACTCACCTGCTTAGTGGGCTCTTAGCAGCTGTTGAGAAGCTAAGCTTAGGGATCGTCACAATTTAGCAAGCAGAAAATCAGATTGGCATGTAATTTAAACTGATGCTACAAGGCTGATAATTAGATTCTAATTGCACTGATTTTTGTGCCATGTAGTAATTACTAATCAGCCTTATATTGTGACATTTATATTCATTGCGTTCTGTATATTTTGAGTCGGCCCCTAAGCTCAGTAAGTGACAGCAACACAGAGCATGTGCAGTGAATCGGCAGAAAAGAAGATGGAGAGCTACTGGGGCATCTTTGGAGGGAGAGATCGTCCCTGCTAAAGGGTTGTGGTTGCCTTGGGCTGGAACATAAGCCTAAAGCATAATATACACCATTTCTAGTCTACTTCTGTAGTTAAGCTTTAACTCTCCTTTAAATGTAGGGCTAATAAAAGAGTATACTGCACATTTAAGTAAAACAGGGGAAATGTACCCTGGAAAGAATGGGGTAGTATTTATTTAGGACTTACTTGGACTGATTCACATCGATAAGCGATCCAATTTTGGACGTAGTAAAAGAAATGTGTTCATCACCAATAACTATCTCCAGCTCCTGAATAAGCACAAAAAAGCTTTAGTAGATAAATAGGAATAACGGCACAGTGTTTTATGAAATACTTGGTAGAATTACATACCTGCCGTCCTACTCTATCTGGTGGTGGCCACAATGCATCATCTTCTTTTGTGATCTCACTGTCATCTATTATCCTTTTTAATTCTTCCATCACACTTTTGTGTACATAGGCCTAACAAGAAAAACACAAACCATCAGAACAAATTCTAGGTACTCAGCAGGTGATGGACCAAGAGGAATTTATATTTTACTATGGTTTTCATTTCCCTAACTATGCAGTGTGACACTTATGACAAATTAAAAGACCTGTGCGGTCATATACACATATATTCCCCTCATCATTACACTTATGACAACAAACGACCTGTCTTCCAATCCACTCAAACACAAGTTCAAACAAAGTTTATACCTTTGCTTAAACTTGGGAATGTTAAAAAGGGGGGTGGTGGCCTAGAATGGCACTCCAAACAATGGGTGAAGCGGCACCTGCAATAGTACTGCTTAGATTTTGGCTGCTGCTAAAGAAAGAAATAATGGAAACAAAAGTCCTCTGCTAGAAGGAAAGGGTGCAGAAGCAGAGCGATGTTAAAATGAAGGCTGAAAAGTGGAGCTAGGTCAGCAGCAGATTCCAATGCATTGTTATAAATTGTACTTGTATATATTAACGGGAAAGTACAGTGAAACCTTAATTTTACATGACATTATAACACATCTTACATTGTTTTTTTCTTAATGCAATAATATATAATGCATATTAAGTTCCCTAATTTTACAGGATTATCCACCATTTCTTTCTGGTCCCCTGAAAAACATAAAATGAGGGTTTTACTGTATACTTGTTCAATTTAAGCTCATTAATTGTGGCTTATACTGAACAAGCACAAGTCCAACATGGCTGTTTGAGTGTCTACTCTTCAGACAGAATAAAAAAGAATAAGTATATGTATTACAAATTTACCTCCTTCCTAATCATAACATCATTCTTATAATTGCTGTTGTTGGCATAACGGAGTTTTCCTGTAAGGAAAAAGAGGGAAAAATGTCATTGCTAATAAAACTCAAGTATAACATCTTGTTAAGTTGCCAGATTGATATTTAGATTACTTTTTTTGGGGGGAACCAAAATACAACAGTGAAACACACCTTAAACACCAAGGCAATTAAATTACAATAAAGCCCCAAATTTTAAGTTTTTCCAGATCTGACACAGTCTTCTTGTGGTCTCAGTCAGGCAAGGTGTGTTTTTTCTTTCATTGATTTAATGGTTTCCTGAATGTTACGCATACGCAGTGCTGTACATTTTTAGAATATATTGATACCATTGCAATAAATATATGGCTGCATGTTATACTGTAATATACTGTTGTTAGTGGAATTCTAAATTGTAATATACTGTGGTTAGTGGTATTCTAAATTGTAATATACTGTTTTTAGCGGTATTCTAAATTGTATGTATTGTAATATACAAATGTCACATCTGCAAAGTAACAAGGGGCCAATGGATTGCACGCTCCAAACATAAAAATACAAAAAAATCTTTATTAAATAAACACATCATAAAAAAAAAAAGCTTAAGATGTTTTTATTTTTGGAGTGTGCAATCCATTGGCCTCTTTTGTTTAATGGATTCGGGGTCGTTTGTGGGCTTATTCCAGTATTTTGGGACCTCATTTATTTTTTAGGGTGTGCATTTCCCATGCTTGTTATTAACATTCACCAAGTAAAAACACACAAAATAATGAGCAGGTGGGCAGTCTGTAATTTGAAAACCAGTTAAGCAGAATTTTTTTTTTTATTTGCAGATCACCCCTGAAACAATATATGTTGACTTTGGCAGAAAGAACAGGATTACGCCATGAGCAATGGCAATCTGTGCTTCTGTTCTGCTATACTATGGCTGCTTTCTTGGAGATGGCAATCCTTTTGAACTGTGTAAAACAGAGAGAGAACCTGACTTGTTGCAATTTACTAAATAGTTTTGTATAAACAGGCAGACAAAATAAGTTGATCACAAAATAATTCTCTCTCTCTTTAGTGAGAAAAAAAACATTGTTTCCTGTTGGGAAGTGCTCAATGCAGGCCCTGCTGCAAACCAAAGGCTTTTTTACCATAGACTCAGATAAATAGATACAAAGGCAAACTCCACGTCTGCAAAAACTTGTTTTTCTTTTATTGAAGTAAGATTACAGCAAACCTTTTGGGGGCAAGCCCCTTCAATAGCACTTGATGGAGGGGCTTGTCCCCAAAACGTTTGCTGTGATCTCTCACTTCAATAAAAGAGAAAGAAGTTTTTGTAGAAGTGGAGTGTGCCTTTGTATCTATTTATCTGAGACAAAATAAGGTAATCTGGGGGAAATGTAAGTAACTTCATACTTTATATGTAATAATGCTGCTGCAATTAAGATACAGATGAAAAAAAATGTTCTTTGGCTATAAACACATTTTCCCTTTCCAGGAACACTTGCAGCAGTAAAACATCACATATAAGATGGCCACGGCACTACAGTTTGCTGCACCTGACTAGAATTATTGTGGTCCAATGATCCCAAATGAGTAAACTAAATCCTCCTCCCTCAGTGTATGTGATTAGTGCAGTAAGAGAAGTGTGCGGAAGTGAATGGACAATACAATATGTAAACACAGAGAAGTATCGAGCAGGCCTGGACTGGCAAGCTGTGGGTTCTGGCAAATGCCAGAGGGGCTGCTGTAAGTTGACATAGTCACTATATATATATATATATATATATATATATATATATATATATATATATATATATATATATATATATATATATATATATCCGTTGGGGGCTGTTTGGGCCTGTGTACCTGAACAGCCAGGGTATCGAGACAAGTTGCTACTTTGGTACTGTGACAAGCTGTAGTAACCATTAAATGTTTGTTTTTCCTTTAACCACGTTCCTGAACGAGCCTATTCTCGCGATAATAAAGGAAAAGAAAAAAAAAATCCGCAGTCCCGCTAACTATGCAGCCATTTAACCATCTAGACCAGGAGGCATTAAGCTTCGTGAGACTTTAGTATGCGCTTTCACATTCTTCAGATAGATCTGCAGGAGCCCCATGTTCTTGTTTACTTGTCCCACTATCTTGCAGCATAAGCATTAGAGACTCTCCTTATCCCGCCAGTCAACGCCAGAACTAGTATATGGAACCACCGCAATACTCACCGTCAGGTCGGAACTCGAACTCCAAGAACTCATGGCCAAACTTGCCCTTGTGTCCAACGTAATACCGGAGATAGAAATCGCTCCCCATGTTACCGGCTGCGCTGCTGTATGACGACACCTCGTGACGGCGCCTAATAACTACGTCACCAACAACGCGCGAACAAAAGACGTACCGTTTCGTTGAAGACGTAATTGGCTGGAATGTACCAACCAGATAAGGGGGTTGTTTAGTTTCGGCCAATGGCTGCACAACGCCAATATGGACCTCTCTAATAATATCCGACTATGATGTTATGAACATGTGTTTTTAGAGGGTTAAATGACTCCGGGCCTCTGCTGTTCAAGTATACACAGGTGTTGTATAGTATACACGTGTCTGGCTTGCTCTGAAATGGTTTATTGGACAAAGGCGCCGCGTAACACGTGAATGAATGTGAGGGAAGTAGGGATGCCACACACACTTCGAAAATATATTGTTCTGCCCCCAGGTCCTGGAATGACTGTACGCAAGATAAGTAAGATAGAATATCGTGGGAATTCCGCCTTCTCAGTTTAGTACCTGGTAGTTTATAGGGGTGTTTGAAGTATGGTGCTGTCAGGGGACCTTAGACTGTAAGCTCCTCTGCCGCAGGCAAGGACTGCTGAGTGATATATGATCTCTCTGTGTAAAACACTGCTGCAAAATCCACTATATAAAAACCAGAAAACAAAGGAGTAGGTGAAACCTTTAACCTTGCCTACTGTGTAATCACACTTCTAATGTCACACCTATTTAACTATCCCCCTTTTGATGGACAATTTTTTAAGTAAAGTTTGTTTGCCCCTACATCTGACCAGTCATGGTGTCTTCCTCCTAAATGTTTGTTAAAATATATCAAATATTTGTGAAAAATAGACCTTAGCATGCAAAAAACTCAAAATTGCCCTCTAACCCCTCATTAAAAGAGCCTAAAAACTTTTTGTCAATGAACTTTGGAGCACCTGCTCACTGTGGCTACAGAGCCACAATAAAGCAACCCTAAGACAAGCTAGCTAGACACCGTGTTTACCTGCATGTCCACTTGTTCATTTGTAAACAAACAAGTGATGTCACAAGGGCCCTAGCTAGGGGTAGATGACAAAAGAGGTACATGCCTAGTGCCCCCCACCACCATTGCACCCTAGGCATGTCATGGGTCCCCATACTGCTAATTTAGCAGAACACCTCTGCCCATGAGGTGACCACAAATATTAACCCATTGGTCACCTGTGGGTGGAGGGCTCTGGCAACAATCTTGATGGGGGCCCCAATTTAAAAAAAAAAATGACATGTTGAAGCATGGCCACACCCCTGATCCACCCCAGTCCCACCCATTATAGTAAAACTACACCCTCTATCTAACCAAGCACCATCCTATTCACAACCTGCAAATCACAATTTAAAGTATCTTGTGGCCCTCTCCACCAAGGGGCCTTGAATGCAGTTCCCCCAAAATGGGGCCCTGCCTGATGGCACAACACAGGCAAAGAAAAGTAGATGGCGCTGAGCAAGGATATTACAATTATTACCTATATAAAGAACTGTGAGCAGTCTGCCCTGCAAGGATAGCGGCATTATTACTGTAGTTGTGCACAGATTGTGTTCCATGCTCCTCAGTCTATTCATCACTCCTCAGGTGAATGTGTCTCTTGTTACTGCACTTAATATATAGTGAGTGAGGGGGTTTGACTTCAGTCTCATCCTGAGTGATTTTGGCAGAACGTTCTGATCAGGCCTACAAGAACAGAGCAGGACAATTCAATGGTGTTCTTTGATTGTGGACAGTGTTATGAATGTCCTGTGAAAAGCAGTACAGTTGGGATGAATCTAAATGCACAAGTTGGGATACATCTGCCTGGCCTGAAAAGTGGCACCATTGTGGATATCGTGACAGTCCTGTCTAGTAGAATAAATAACTGGATCTGAAAGAGGTTTATGAAGAAGTAAACCTTATTTTAACAAGAGGGCCCCACATTGCCCCACCTTAAACCACTGCAACTTTCAAGTCTCCTGAAAAAGTTCCCTCGTTTTTCAAACCTGGGTGTGAATTGCAGAATAATGCAGCAAGGTTAGTGGCCATCTTGCCTCTGCTCTAATCCCTGCAATGTCTAAGCAGATGATATGCAAGTTATTCAAATATTCATCTTATAGGTAACAAGTACTAAGTTGGCTAATTATAAACTGCTTGTTATATTTATATACTTATAGGAATAGCTTGTATAGGAATATGTAAATTATTAGAGCTTCCCTTCATGTTATCAAAGAGTGAAGTTAGAACACCACAATCCACTAGTGTGACATTCAACCACTCTTCATTTATTTCTATGGCATTTCAAAAGGCATATATTTCAAAGGATGAACTTGAATACTCTTTTAAAAATCCAATAGAAATGAATGGATTGGCGGAATGTCACACTAGTCGACTGTGGTGATCTCTAACTTCACTCTCTGATAAATATACCCCATTGTGTTCTCAGCCTGGCCCAATAAGCTTTTTGTCATAAAAAATGTCACTAAAACTAGGGTTGCATAGAATCCAATATTTTAGGATTCGTCCAAATCCCGAATCCTTTGTGAAAGATTCGGCCAAATACCAAAACAAATTTTTTGGATTCAGAGTTGGATCAGCCAGGCACTTGAATTTGGCCAATTCAGAATCCTTCTGAAAAAGGACAAATCTGGGCCAAACCTCGGATCCTGCATTCGGTGCATCCCTAACTAAAATGAACATCACGGGAGATCTGAATAAGTAACTGTAGTTTTACAACTGTGAAATGACTTTGCCTGTTTTTATAAGTAAGTTGTATGAAGAAACAAATTCATTACCAGTGTCCCACCCTCAGCAGCAGGCACCATGCACAGTCAGATCACCAAATATTCACCTACAGCAAGCTGTACTTGCACTGACAAACAGACCTCTGCTCAGACAGACCAGAATGTGAAAATGGCCAGCTTGGTGAGGCTGAACTGGGTTTCCAGGAGAATTTGTTTTAATGGATTGATCACTAAAGTTTCTGAACAGACATAGTTCCTTTCTCAATGCATATAATTTGAATACACAGGAATAATACTATTAAAGGCATGCAGCCAAAATTATATATTGACCACTAATGTTTTGGAAGAGATACGGTTCCTTTCTCAAAGTATATAAATGGAATACACATGAATGATGTATTTTTGCCAGAATTGTGTAATGCTACATGATGTACAGACAATATTAGCATCAACACAACGGAAAGCATGCCAGTCAAAACCTGTTTTCTTACTGCTTAGACAGCCAATGAGCAGGCATGATGCAAAGTGCAAACACAGGAGGAAGCTAGGTGTAGAGGTGTGAGGTGTAGAACACACCAACGTCCCAGACCAAAGTGTTGGGAAAATGATCACAGTTTTATGTCCCTTAGTTCTCTAGCAGATGGACCAGGGGCATGTGTAAATGATCCTTCATGTCTCACAGTTTTTATATAAACATAGCTCTACATAGCATAATGTTTTTAAAGTTATTGATAAATATAAGTGCTATTTAATGCAGCATCTGTCTGCCCCTGTTATCTGCCCTGGTGGTCCTGATTTTTTAAAAACAATGTAGCAGAAGCCAGCTGAACTGTGAAGTAGTTTGCTGAACTCTGCTACATTGTTTCAGCAGCGCAGAAATGGATAAGTACTGCTTTAACTTGCAATTACATTTACATATACAGTAACTATAAACAATTGAAAACGTTAATGAATGGGCATTGGAAAGTTGTTTAGATTTACATTTTCTTTTATTTGTCAGAATGGTGTTTTTGAGTTTACCTCATAAAGCCCTGCCAATAAACCAAAGTGAAGTCTCTATCAGGAATGTCCATAATGCAAGGTCTACTTTTAGCGATGATGTCCCATTATGATCTACATCCATAAAAGCATTTTTACAATTCAGTTCCATGGAAAATATTACTTAAATATTGATGTATGAGAAAATGTATATTGCTATATTTAACAAATAACTATTTCTTATGTAACCTTAATGTAATAAATATCTGAATAAAAAGCATGAAACAGGAGGGTATTTAGCTGTGTGTTGATATGGTCTTGAGATCTACTGATCACCAACTAAAGGTCTACTGGTAGATCTACCTTTTGGGCACCCCTGCTTCTATATATAATGTTCTGGACTGAATGGAATGCAAACATACAAACTTTTCATAAAACAGGTCAGATGTTTGAAACAGAAGCACAATACACTCTGCAGAATAAAAAAAAGTTTTATTTTCTTGTCTAAGTAGAAACGGGTCATTGTAAAAAATGAGGGTTAAGACATTGTACAGTATGTATTTACAAAAGAAGAGCTAGCATTCATCCCCTACCTCAGGCCACAGCTCACTGTAAATGTTACATAAACAAATTGAGCATTACTAAGTTAAAAGACACCTATCAACCTTGAAAAGCATTCACACCTGAGATGTGGGCTGACATGACCTGCAATGGGTACAAGGAGGCCGATTTACCAGCTAGTCTCACCAAAATAGATTTTCACATCTAACTTCTCTTTGAAGGAGAACTAAACCCCACTTTAGGCAAAAGTCCCAACTGGCCCCCCTCCCTGCCTCCCACCTGCACAATGCTACAGCAGATTATGTGTCCCCTCTAGGAATATTGTCCCGCACCTGCAGAAGAGCTCATCTGAACTCACAGACGCCATCTTCCGGAGGTTCGGTAATCCTCGGGTCTTCTATCTCACCTTTGGCAATTTCCGTCTCTTTCGGAACATGCACAGTTGTAATGAACTGGAAGATTGCCTAAACTGTGCATGCATGCCGCTCACTTCACAAAGGATACCAAAGCGATGAAGATGGAGCCTATGAGCTCCGCTGCACTCTTCTACAGGTGCGGGTCCTTTAAATGTATTTTTCCTGTAACAAGTGAGATTCTGAAAGACTGAAATTATCTCAGTGTCCTTAATCTAAATGTAGAGAGACATCCATAAAGAGTAAGAAGGAATCCAATATTATAAAAATGACGGAACCCAACAATTCAACCATTATTTAAAAAATATGAACAGCTTTGGTTGAGTGTACCTATGTTGGTTAGAAGAGTATAAAGTGCCCTTGTACAATGCCAGGCCAGCCTGCAAAGCATCCACTCGCCTATATACATGTATTTAGTCAGAGTATATGTGTATGCACATGAATAAGAATGTTAAACACAATTAATGTATGTGTACACTATTCATATATTCCAACATAAACCCACAAAGATATACACACACATGCCAGTGTACAGTAATAATATTGTGCTGTTTGTACCAAAACCCTTATAAAGTCTGAGTGGCTTTGCACAAGAAGCCCTCTAGCATCAAAGGGTTAAATTCTGATGTTTGAATGGATGAAGATTCTTGTTCAAAATAATAAGAAAATTATTACATTTAAATATATAAATACTGAAAGAGGTAAATTGCAAAGGTAACCTCTTTCATTCTACACTAAAAAAAATCCTTTTAGAATGCAGCAGTAAATCCTTCATTCTAGAGAGTGATGTGTCTGCAACTTTATGCCAGTAAAAGCGGCTATGGCTTTAAATTAGTCTCCTCATAAAGGAGTATTTATTACTCAACAGCAGGGGTGCGGCTCAATGGTATTATAGAACTTACATCCATCTTCATCTATTACCAGCCACTGACAGCTGGGCAAATGGCTGCTGATGGAAAAACTTACAAAGCCCAATGTCTCTGAAGAATGTGAGAAGGTAGAAGTCAGCACCACATCAGAATGGCAAAAAATATATAAAAAATATCATTTTAAAAAATAGTGGTACTGTATGCATCCATGTTACATCTCCATTCTCATTCCCCAGTTTCTAACAGTCTAAACTATAACCAATACAGTGTTTAAGTAAAAGAAGACTTATGAAATAAAAACTAACATTTGTTAAAAAGGTACAATTTCCAATATGAAGGTATTTGTTTGGATGCCAACCAAACTGCACCGTAATTAATGCATAAACATCAAAATAAAACAATAAACACTCACACGACCACATGAGAAATGAAAGCGCATGCCCCTTGACTAACATGGCAGCTCGCTCCGGGAGCTCCCTACAGGAGAAAGTGTCCTAGCGCTGGCGGGGGGCAATTTTTTGAACAAAAAAAACAACAAAAAACTACTGTTAGCCCCAACTGGAGTGCGGGCTCTATTAGCCCTCACCTTTGGCTGGGGATAACATTTTAGCCCAACAGGTGCCCTTTACAGGCCACATAAAGGCCAACAGGTTCCCGCATAAAGTTTGTATCTTCCCCTTATATTTGTCTAGTCCTCATACAAGGAGTTAAAAAAGAATGTGGAATACCCAACAGCATAGCTTTCTTTTTTTATTTTATAGCATGTACAGAGAGGTAGCATAAAACTATGCCAGTATAGGTCCATCTCATGTACAAAGCACAGTTTAGCAAAAAGAATTATGGTTATGGTACTCTTTAGTGGCAACATATAGTTGTAGTTAACATAGGCCAATAAATGATATTAATTAATAAAATAATTATAACCTCCTTTTTCCAGATCACCCCTATGGCTAACACCACTTGTATGGCATTATAAAGTTACAAAGAAAAAAAACAACCCTTCCCAAATCAAGGACATCAGTATTAGTATTTAAAACAATTCAACTGAGCCACAGAGGCAATTCTTCAGGGTTTGTCTTGGTTTCTCAAAAAAATACTGAAATAAACCCATGGTACTTTTACATTTTTATACCAGTGAGTGAGCTGCTGTTACTTTTCCCATAAAAAGAAAGTAAAGACTGATAACTTTCCTTACCATGTGCATGAAACATTCTTTTTAGTATCTGTATAGAAGTCTGAAGACACCCATAGACAACAATAAAATGGGTGCTCTTGCTTGAAAAGCCAAACTCACTTTAATGAAAACAGGCAATATAGTCACCCACTCAAATGTATAAGTATAAATATTCAGAAGAAGGAATATTTTGTGCACACAGTAAGCTATTCCCTTATAATACTTTGTAATACTTCCCTATAATACTTTGTAAGTAGAGTTTCAATAGTTGTAGGTTAAGCTTGAAGTGCATTTTTTATGTAGGCCTCAATCACTCCTAAGACACTACATTTTAGGTGATAGGTTCTCCTTTGAGTTAAAAGCAAAAAAGACCAATTAATATGTATTACAGACACCCATTCAAGTTAATTGCAATCAAACTATGAATTGCATAGTGTGAAGAGACTCAACATATTCTAGTAGAAACCAACAGAATTCTTTACATAGGTCTTGTTGCACAACTGACTGCAATGTGTTGTGAATCATTTTTCTATACTAAATTCCTAAAACATGTTTATATGTACGGATGATGTCCTAGTTATGAAAACTTATAAAATACTTAGATAGAAAAAAAATTTCCATCTGAAAGGGGCCAGGCTGGCAAATACTCTGTTCCGGGGCACTAAGCCAAACATAGAAATTCAAAACATACAGAAAAAATAAATACTCTGATCCATATTTACAGAACACAAGCCTTCACCCACCCTCACACCAAGTCATTGAGCTCTAGGTTAATAAATATACTACAAAAGTCTATGTTTCAGTATTAATTTAAATGTTTTGGGAGAACCACAAAGTGTTGTTAAGGTATGTACAAAATTATCTATAAATATATCTTAAAATGGTATGTTGCCCTGATAGGCTTTTATATACAGAGATCAAGTAGTACCTCGTCCTGAATCAAGTAAAAATCTGTATAAAAGATTATACATAGAAACCCTCACATCCTTCGGATGTCTGGAAAATGATATATTTGTGGTTTCCCATCACCAGAATAAATAAGAAAAAAACTGTCATGTTCCTAAATGACAGAGAGGATTAGTTTCAGTGCTGCGCATAACACAGCACCAGCCTCACAGGATCCACTGACATTCCTCACAGTATATATTGCATGATCTAGGCAAGTCCAAATAGGTTCCATGTACTCATTTACTGCTTGCACCATGGTGTCACAATGTTTTTGTTACACAGCATCAGAAACAGCTATTTAAGAGCAGAATATGAAAAAGAAGGAGTAGTGGGGCATCCTCGGTCTTCAAGGTAAACCATCATCTTCAAGGCTTAATGCAACTCTCTGTCAAAGACATAAAAAATGTGTATTTCAATGAATATAAACAAGTATATTCAATATCTGTGACATCAAAATATATTTGATCTTCAATGTGTGAACGTATTGCTGCACTGAACGGGTAGCAGCTTTTTACTGATGGTACTGCAATTAAAACCTTCTTTGGTTATTCAGTTATTCAATGGAACACCATCTACTCTGCAGGCAGGGTCGTTTTTTACTGTTATCTTATAGGCTGCCATCAAATGTCACACTATCTAAAGTTTTGAGGCTAGAGACTGTCTGTGTACTCACCGCTGGATAAACATGCCCAATTTGTGCTGTTCTTCCAATGTGGATCTCTTCTTCTTCCTCCTCCTCGTCTTCTGTGGTTTTACGGTATACAGGGTTATCAAAGTTCATACTCTTTGTGTTCTTTCGTTTCCAGTTTCTCCAGATAAGATATCCCAAAAGACACAGAAGGGCAAGTACAGCTGAAAAAAAGATGGCATTAATAAGGGAATACTGAAAGAAAACAGAATCTAGCTATATTGTGTTTGAAAGGCACCAATGCAAATACAAAATTAAATTACCTCCTACACACACACACAGAGGCAAACCGTCTCTGAAGAGCATTTATTTGCCCAGACAGAACAAGTATATTCCGTTCAATATGGAGGTTAGGCAGGTCTTTCCTTATAGCTATCTTATCTTTCCTATAATATTAATTTGCAAAACAGCACTAATTAAAAAACATTGGTCACACTAACTGGATCTGGACAATATACTTATGAAAAAGAAGGGAATGTCTAAAATGCTGAAAGAAAAGTTGGATGTAAAGAAAAATACGTATCGTGATTCTCAAGCTACCAAAGGGGTAGAATAGCTGGAAAGAGGGGGGAGGGGGTGTACAGTGAGAAAAATCAGGAAGGAATGTACATTATGACTAAAAGGTGGAACCTATGCCAGAATAAGGGGGCTAATTGTCAGTATGGGAATGTGCTCTGTTCCTGAACAGACAAAACTTTCTTGTTTCCCTGAAGGATGTTAAAGTAGGGGAAAATATGTAGATTAAACACAAATGGCCAGATAATTAGGTAAGAATGGGGATACCACAATACAACAGTAAGAGATGATCACATGCTATATGAATTATGGGGTGAGGCCTGTATTTAAATATCTCACCAAGAGGAACAGCAACTCCAATCACTGCCGCAGTCAATGTAGAACTAAGGTCAGAATTTGAGTTTCCATCTATAAAGGACAGAGTAAAGAAAGCGTGCGTTGTGATACATATAAACAAAAAACATTTAAATATTTAAGGTAAAAGCACCTTTTAAGGAATCAGATGATCTTTAAAGAAAAAAACCCCACAAAATGATGTTCATGAATGTGCCACGTTTCATAACAAATCATTTAGGGCACTGGCCCCCAACCAGTGGCTTATGAGCAGCATGTTGCTCACCAGCCTCTTAGATGTATCTCCTAGTGGCCTCAAAGCAGGTGCTTATTTTTGAGTTTCTGTATTTGAGGCAAGTTTTGGTTGCATAAAACCAAGTATACTGTCAAACAGAGACTGCCAGTTCACATGGGGTCTATGAATAGTCAACCACAGCCCATACTTGCCCCCCCCCCATTATGCTTTTGCATGCTCTACATTTTTCTTTTTACATTTGAATGTGGCTCTCATTTCTAATTCTTATTTATTGGACTCAGTCAAACTTTATCAGTGTGCCCTAAATATACTGTATATTGTAAGTTGCCCCCTCATCTTAGGCAATTTATAGCAGCCTAGAGCATATGCTGTGAATCAGCAGAAAAGTTGGAAGCTATTATTATCATTGTAAATGCTAAAGGGTTGTGGTGAACCTAGGCTGGTACAGATGCCCAAAACATTCATAATCTTGAATACTTTTCCTCGTATAAAAAGTATCTTTTATTGGGCACTGTCACTCATTTTCACATATTGAGGGTGTTAGTAGAGAGCTGATCTGAACTGCATGTGCTGCTTCTCGGTTAGTGAGGACAGACACACCAACTTCTGTGTGAACAGTAACTTAGTTGCTTTATAGAACTCAGCATAACATGCAACACGAAATTTTCATAGAGAGCATACACAGGAAGAAAAGAAAAAAAAGCAACAATAGACTCTCCCTGCATTAAGTAACGTGCACTGGAACAATCTGTCTGTTGTTTTCCAACAGAGGGAGCGGGTATTAATGTACAAGAAATGCTGGTAAGTTAATGTACTTGTTACTGCAATAAATATGAAGTGCAACAGCAGAACGTTTCCTAAGGACAAAGACTCAAAATCTCCCTTGCCCTGTTAAGGTTATACACCAAACCACAGGGTGACCCACAACTATAGAAAGATAATACACAGTTCCATGACCCGATTCATATCTGCTCTATTAACATAAAGTTTGAGGTTTCTGAGAGTGACAGGAATCTGTCAAGTGTTTTGAAATAAATAGGGAAAGTAAATGAGCATCAGGGTGAGTTTGAAGCCCTAGGTAAGAAGCCACACGTCCAATATTGCAGTAATAAGGAGCATGTCTGCCTGACACCCATACTCATTCTCTTACAGTGCAGAGACAAGCTGCTGTTTCCTGTGCTTTTGTTCTTGGAGTCTATGTCCCTGGATGAAGAGGAAGTTTGGTGAATGTTGGTCACACTGGAATAGTTTAGTGATATTTCAGTAGCAGCAGCAGCAGCAGTAGTAGTAGTGGTGTAAGTTGAGGTGAAAAGTACAGCAGTGGTCGTCTCGGCTGTTGTACTGGGTTCTGGAACCTGTTGGTGAATGGCAGTTGCAACAGTGACTAAAAGTAAAGAAAAACAGAAAAGTGACACATTATGTTTCAGCACATGTTTTCAACCTGCTAAATTTACAACAATTCAATTTTGTATACACTTTATTATCATGTATATAGAGATACTCACAACCACCATTTGGGAGCACACAAGTGCACACAAAACTTGTTGGTCAAAGCCATTGTCCCATGCCATCACCAACTCTCAGAACCTCACTTTTTATTTCCAGTAGCATCACAATCTAATTTTTTTTTTAAAGTGTTTATTTATGCATTTTAACTTTACAACAAAGAGTAAAGAGTGAAAGTGAACCATCACATTAAGCATCTCTCAACAATACAGAAGTGCATACGCTAAGTAATCTGTAGCGGAAATTCACAATCTAATTTTTAACTGAGCTTCTTTACAGCTATTATTCCTTAAAGGGCACCTATCACAGCCAAAATAAAACACATATTAACAATCTGACCAGTACAACCTAAACATGTTTAATCAAACTACATATATAGTTTTTTGAAAAATCTGCAGGTTTTAAAAAAATCCCTTACTTTGTCAAATGGGTTCTTTCACTGAGGGAGGCCATACTGTGACTAACAGAGACTCTAATATGCAAATTTCAGGAGCATGCTCAGATTGTAACACTGCTTTGAGTATTCTACCCAGAATGCCTTGCTTAAGTAAACTCCTCCACTAGAAGTATCAGGATATTTCCCTATCTTGTCCCCTTCTGGTAAAGTCATTATGCAAATGAAGGGCCCACACTAACTTCCAGCAGGTGGCAGCACTACTGAACAGCATCTAACACACAGGTTTGGCTGATTTGAAAATAGCTTAGAAGGGTTGATAAGCAAGCAAGGAATTTCAACTGAGCATGTGCGAGATTTCAGAGCTACAGTTGGCTGGAAAGATATAGGTCGGAGGAGCCAGTGAAATCCAAGATGCCTGCCTCAGCTAGAACTGCAGGAGAGATAGGGGAGATCTTGCAGAAGGTATAGTGAGCTGATAATTTACATTATACAAACAATTCTAACTGTTTTAAAAATCGGATTTCTTGAACTTTCACATAGTGTATTTACTTAGTAAATGATTTTGGTCATGATTGGTGCCCTTTAAGCTTTATTGCTCCTGTGTTTCTCTGTGTGCCACAGCTCTTCCCTTATTGTTTCTCCAAATTCAATATGCCCATTAAGAATTATATTTCTAGTAATACAATACAATAAAGAATAAATCCAATAAACTCTTAGGATACTAATGTGACACAATATTTTTTCTCACTTACCTTTTTCACAACTTCTCATGTCTGGCCCCAGCTCAATGCCATCTGGACAGGCACAAGTGTATTTTGGTGAGTGAGCAGAGATTTGGGGAGCCGCAAGGCACAGATACTCACAACCACCATTTGGGAGAGGACCCTGGTTGCAAGCATTTACAGCTGCACAAAAAAACACGTTTAGTATATCATTTATCTTGCCAGTCTGCTGCTTTATTCTATTAGAAAACACATTGCTGAAGTCATTAGATACATATAAAATGTAACCAGAATGATATAGTGAATAAAGTACCCCCTCTTGTAAAATATAAGGATATTATAAGTTACAGAGAAGTTTCATGACCATATAAAATGTTTTTATACAGGTCATGGAACTCCGAGGTAACTTAGAATATCCTCATATTTTGCAACTGGGGGTACTTTATTTATTCTAATACACAAGTTTCAGTGAGTCATGTGACAGAAATGACATCAGAACTCACCGTTTATAACTGATGACATCAGTACTCACCGTTTATAAGGATATATTTTACAGGATAATCAAGGCTTTTGTGTATTATATGGAGTTATATTTCTATTGTAAATGAACAGTAAGGCAGGGCTTACTGACCTTTGGGTTGTTTGAGCTGATGAACCACCACAATATCATGTGGATTACTCAGGCTGTCGGCAAGGATGGAAATCTCACGTCCAGTTAGTCTGTTTGCACTGAAGATTGCTTCATTCTCTAAATCGGTCCAAAAAATTTTGTCCTAGCGAAGAGAGAAACAATTCAAATAAAACACAAAGCAACACCAAAGAAAAAGTATATACTAACAACAAGGGTTTAAATAAGAACAAATAAAAAACAAACAAGGAGTGGAAGCTCAGTCTGCAAACATTCAGTTCACTGAATAGTGAGCTACAGAGAGCAAGCAAACCGTTTGTATTTGTAGAGCAAGAAAGCATTGACTAGAATTGAGTCAGAGAAACTGAGCAAGAAACAAGATTGAGAAATTATAAACAATAAGTGTGCGAAACCTTTTTTTCACACTCATATCACATATTTTAGAAGCGTACACACATGAATATACAAACACACATGAATATACAAACACACAAACAATGTTTGCCATTGTGTCTATTGCTTTTCATCATATAACAGCTTTATTTTGCAGTGTGACTATTGGATTAAGTACTTTGACCACTAACCACGATGTTGGTGCAATTTATTTTCTTATTTCATTGATTTGCATAATGTTAGGCCTACTTCTCCCCCACATCCTAAGAGTCAGTAGATTACTTGATTATTATAACCTGGATAACCATATAAATAAAATGTATCAATTAACTAGTGTATTAACAGTGCTTGCTTATACTGGGGTTAGCTACTTAGATAATAAAAATAAGCGGAACTTGATCATCAACAGCACAAAGAAAGGAAATTGGGACATGGAAGTTTATTAATCAATGACATTATGGGGCCAATTCACTAACTTCGAGTGAAGGATTCGAAGGTAAAAAACTTTTTTTTGGGTTACTTCGACCATCGAATGGGCTACTTCGACCTTCGACTACGAATCGAAGGATTCGAAGTAAAAATCGTTCGACTATTCGACCATTTGATAGTCGAAGTACTTTCTCTTTAAAAAAAAACTTCGACCCCCTAGTTCGCCATCTAAAAGCTACCGAAGTCAATGTTAGCCTGTGGGGAAGGTCCCCATAGGCTTGCCTAACTTTTTTTGATCGAACTATCTGCGCTAAATCCTTCGACTTCGATATTTGAAGTCGAAGGATTTTAATTCCTAGTCGAATATCGAGGGTTAATTAACCCTCGATATTCGACCCTTAGTGAATTGGCCCCTAAGACATGCAAGTTTGCTATGATATGTGAAGTAATAAAAGACACTGTAATGGGCAGCTAGAAAGATCTTTCCAAGCTACTCACTGCTTCTGTATTCTTTACTTGATCGATAAAAGATTCCTTCTCTGATGAAACCTTTCTTGAAGCTTTGCTGAAATTATTGGGGAAACTAGCAATAATTGTATTTGCTTTTTGTGAGTCTATTAGATTTTTATCTCTGCAGCATTGTTTGTCACACTTATGCAGCATAGCTTTGCAGTTTGGTGTAGAAAAAAAACATTTATCCATTTTGCATTTGTTAGACTGTGTACGTTTCAAAAATATAGGTTTCTCTGAGGTGTTCATACTGTTAAGGGGTTTTAAAACACTTTGTTTGCAAGCTGAACGGACATAAAAGAAAATTTACATGCCACATTCTTTGCTAAATCGAAGAATATTTTACCATACATAAAGCAGGCATTATTCTGTTGAAGTAGTTGAAATGTAAGTGATGAAATCAGTATGCACAATGTTTTTTTGTGGTCATATACTTGGGTAAACCTATGCACAATCAGCATCATACACTTTAGTAGACCAAATGCATTTATATTAAGGTTGCTTTATCTTGGTACCTAATGTGGAGAAGAGATGCTACAAAGTGAAAGGATTGAGGAGATTTCAACATAAAAGTCTTAGGGGCAGATGTAATAAGGGTCGAATATCGAGGGTTAATTAATATTCGACTGGGGAATTAAAATCCTTCGACTTCGAATATCGAAGTTGAAGGATTTTGCGCAAATAGTTCAATCGAACGATCGAAGGAATAATCGTTCGATTGAACGATTAAATCCTTTGAATCGAACGATTCGAAGGATTTTAATCCATCGATCGAAGGATTATCCTTCAACCAAAAAAAGATAGCCAAGCCTATGGGGACCTTCTCCATAGGCTAACATTGACTTCGGTAGCTTTTAGGTGGCGAACTAGGGGGTCGAAGTTTTTTCTTAAAGAGACAGTACTTCGACTATCGAATGGTCGAATAGTCAAACGATTTTTAGTTCGAATCATTCGAGTCGTAGTCGAAGTAGCCCATTCGATGGTCGAAGTAGCCAAAAAAACACTTCGAAATTCGAAGTATTTTTTCTTCTATTGCTTCACTCGAACTTAATGAATGGGCCCCCTAATCTTATTTAAAAAATCACACATACATTTCAGCATATTTTAAAAGCTTAGGTTGCCCTAAGTTTAGTTTGTCCTAATCTAACGAATATTTATCTTTCCTAGGTAAACTAAAATTCCCCTACGAGTGAAACACCACAAAATACTAAAATTTGTCTGACAGTGCATCTAATTCTGGGAGTGTAAAATTCTTCTTGCAGTTAAAGTGTTAGAGGGCTTTGCTTGTAAAAGCTTACAGTCTGCACATCTTTACATGTCTGGATTAGTTATTGAAATATTCAAAATAATTTTTTCCAATGTCTGATATACTTGTACAGAAGTTAGTTCAGTGAAGAAATTCTCTTACAAGCTTACCTCAAATACTGCAAGACCAAATGGATGACTCAGACTGTCCTCTGAAGATATCAGAAGCTTTCTGTTGAAGCCATTGAAGTCCACACTAGACAAAGTATGAAGCTTGGAGTCCACCCAGTACAGCCGGCAGCCAAGTACATCTAAAGGACACAGTGAGAGGAGAGAATAATGAATGAATGGGATAGTGGTTACTAAAGTGCAAGAAGGATTGAGAAAAGTGTCTGGTATTGACAAGAAATACAGACCCAAGAGACAGCCTATATCCTTGTCTCCTTACAAATAATTGATAATGAAGCAATTTCAGAATAAGCAAAAAGGCAAAAGCATTGCCTCTTTTACCCTAAAACCTAAAGCTATCATAATAAAAGGTTAAGTCAACATTTTATAAAAGCAGATCATTGAGGTGGGACATCTGTGTGCACAAAAAATTATTTTGGTCATGTTAAAAACAAAATTGTGTTTTTCCACAAAAACACATGCGCACCCACAACTGCACAGCTTACAGAGAACACTGCTGGTATGGTGTTCTTCTGCACTCAAAACAACTATGTAATCTGGATTTCATGTATTTGTTCATGACAGTAGCTGATGGGCTTGCAAAATTATCAATAACAAGAATAAGCATGTATTTCCCTAAACCTCCTAACTTGACATTAGCTCTGGTAAAAATGAGCTGCATCAAATTTATACAGATTAAATATTTTGTAAAATGTACCAATTGTAATTCCATTGGGCCACTCAATACTATCAGATACCAGCACCTGTCGGTCCCCTCCATTCAGTCCGGCCTTTTCTATCTTTGCAGGGTCCCCCCAATCCGACCAGAACATGAACCTAAAGTTGGATAGAGATAACATTATAGGATTATTCCCTGCAATGCCCAACATCACAGATTACATAAAGCATCAGCACATAACCATATGTCCCAGGCTTGTAGTAAGATGATAATAATTGTAACAAAGGATGTGTTTCATGCTTAAAAAAAGTATATATATATATATATATATATATATATATATATATATATATATATATATACACAATATTTGTTTTCAGATTTACACAGGCCTTATATGGCACTTATGTAGAGCCCTGTGTTTTCCACAAATAGCACAAAAAAAACAATTATGTGTGTCCATATTTGTCATGCAATGGAGCTGGTTAATACAGTATGAGCCTCCCATTAAACAAACAGGACACATAAGGGCTTATCTCTTTGGAAAGCTCACCCCTGTGTTGGATCCACTGCAATGGCTCTCAGTTCTCCAAGGCCATTCCTAAAAAGTGTTTTCCGCTTGCAGCCATCAGCTGTTGCCACAGAAATAGTTTTGTTGCCAGAATCAGTCCAGTAAATGTTCTTATGAATCCAGTCAACGGCTAAGCCCTCGGGGGAGTGCAGATTGGTGTTAATTATTACCACATGTTCTGTTGGGTCGGCAGCTCTGTCCAAGGGAGCACTGCAAACATAACATTATATGAGCATAGAGTGGGCAGCGGCCAGATTAGAATATGTAATGACACAAAGCTTTGGGCACTACTCACTGCAGCTATGTGGTGAGTGAAGCTGTAGTCAAAGAGTTTACTAGGATTACTTCTGAATATAGTATTCACATGCAGAAAATATGTGCAATAGTCATTCTTAATTTCTGCCTGTTAAATCTATATATTTGTTAAATATTCTATCTATAAGTGATAGGGGATTGAAATGTTGCTTATTTTTATTTGGTATGTTCCCAAAGCAAGTATACTTGAACCTTTTGTATAAACATTTATAGTAGATACAACCCATAAATCATCATTCTTCCTGCCTTAATACACATTACAGTGGTTTGGGACTGCCAAAGTACTTTTCTAACTATATAATGTTTGTGCAAACACGCTGTGGATACTAATATGGATTCTAAATGTGTTTTTCTAAAGAAAACTGCATTTGTTTGTGTGTATGTAAATTCATGCTATTAAGAAATAACCTGTAGATCCTGCGGTAGTAAAGATCACACCAGTAGATCATTCTGCTTGTAACCTCCACATCTAAAGAGACCACATTTTTTAGCTGTGCTGCAAGGCGAGAATAGTCCCGGTGTACAATGTCAATCTGACGGAGCTCATGACGATTTGTGAAGATAAGATAAGGATTCTGGCCTGAAATAAAGAAACAACACTTCTGAATGTGTATGTGAATGCAACACACCCTCAGCTGTATATATGTATTCATCTAGTGCTGCTTTTATACCCAGCACTGTACATTTTCTTGTGTGTGTATATAATATATATACACAGTTACAAAGTTCCACATGTTAAATAAAAATAGAGAATGCCCATAACAATCTAACATACAGTTGCACAGTATCCCTGTCCTGACCTGTCCTGTCACCCAGACACAAAAATCTGTATTATAGAAGTCCTTCAAATTAAACATGAAATCCAGTTTCTATTTTTTTATTAAAGCATTCATAGCTGTTGTAAACTCATTTAAACATCTCAACTGTCAATCAAATATTGTCTGCCCCTCCTCTAGGCCTTAGGCATAGAGGTGGGGCAGACAATTACTTTCACTTTCCATTCAGCACTTCCTAGATGTCACTGCTCTCCCCACATTCCCCAAGTTCTCTTCACCATTTAATTGTGTAGCCAGGGCATGGGGATGGACATCAGGTCCCCCATTCTGGTGCACAAACAAGATTCTGAGATGATGCAAGGCTTGTCTTAATAACTGTCCATAAAATGGCTCCTGCCTGCTTGCTATAATTATGAATTCTCAGACTGAAGGAAACAAGATTCAAATAATTTACTTTTTTTTATTAATTAAAGTTCATTTTTGCATGAATAATGTGATAAAAATAGGATTTTAAATAATTTTTTTGGGTGACGGTTCCCCTTTAACACTTAATATTGCCAGAAACCTCACAACATCTAATACAAGAAAACCAGTCACTCACTTTCATGAAGCCAGTGGAAAGTAATTCTGGAGTTGGGAATAGCAAATGGGACAAAAAGTAACTCTCTCCCAGCAAGTTTAAAAAGAGAGGGTTTGAGTAACAATAAAAGGCATGGGGAGGGAGTACATACTAACCCTTTTCTCTTCTCTGTTTTAGAGGTAACTAAAAGTTAAGTATATGGTAACAGGTCATATAATTAAGGAGCAAGTAGACATTATAAGACACAGGCAGATGTTGGCAATGTAATGGCCTGTTTCTTCCCTTGTTTTATCCTTCCACCTCTCCCGTCTCAGTGCAGTCATTCAGTAAATTCCATCCCATCTCCCACTCCACCTATAAATGAGGTCAACTTACCCACAGCCTTGCAGGTTTTAGACACACTATCCATTTCATATCCTTCAAAACATTCACACTTAAAATCGCCTTTGTAATTAACACAAATCTGGCTACAGGCATCAGGATTTTCACATTCGTCAATGTCTAAAATGAATAAAAAAACAGCGTTAGTTCTTTCCAAAAACAAGTCTGAACTGAAAATTAAGCACAGCATTTACTGTAGAATTGCTTCTTTTTGCTAGATCACTGAGGCATCGGAGCTGCGCACAACACGTGTAAGTACTGAGCAATGTCCTGTGCATCTTGGCCCTAACACCACTGCAGAAGTAAAGTCAAAACACAAGATATGGTTTGAGGGCTAAAACAGTTTCTGTTCTTGCACGCTTACACCACTATTTGTATATAACCTTTTACATATATCCTACATATAAATTAGGGAATATCCTTCAAACACTGAGTTATACATTTTCAGCCTTTTGAGCACACATAACATTCTATTTAAGTGTGACAACTCCATGTCAAATGTTTAAACATATGAGAGGGAGTTGTCACGCTGCTTGGCTTTATAAGGCAGGTCGCAATAGACCCACAATGCACAATGTAAAAGCAAGGCAAGTGACAAGGCAAGTTGGAAATGTTACGGTCTGTAATAAATAGTTCAGTCATGATGCACCTCTCTCATTTTAGAAAAAAACAACTATTGACCTTTAACCTACAACAGCACTGACCAAAATGTCAATTTCCCAGCTGCCCGAAGTCATGTGACTTGTGCTCTGATGAACTTCAGTCACTCTTTACTGGGAAGGAAGGTAATCAGATAACAGCTCCCTAACACAAGATAACAGCTGCCTGGTAGATCTAAGAACAACACTCAATAGTAAAAACCCATGTCCCACTGAGACACATTCAGTTACATTGAGAAGGAAAAACAGCAGCCTGCCAGAAAGCATTTCTCTCCTAAAGTGCAGGAACAAGTCACATGACCATGGGCAGCTGGGAAATTGACAAAATGTCTAGCCCCATGTCAGATTTCAAAATTGAATATAAAAAAAATCTGTTTGCTCTTTTGAGAAATGGATTTCAGTGCATAATTCTGCTGGAGTAGCACTATTAACTGATTCATTTTGAAAAAAACGTTTTCAGATGACAGGATCCCTTTAAAGTCCTCTCATTGGTACACTGCTTTAAACGACCTATCGCCATAGTAAGAAAAATGATGGGACGATCCACACATGGTCCGAAAATTATACTAGACTTTAATTCGTATGACTATATCTTTGTGTCTTATGGCCAGCTTCAGTGTCGGACTGGCCCACCGGGATACCAGGAAAACTCCGGGTGGGCCCAGGTTTCAGTGGGCCCTCCTGCATCTAAACGTTTGGCCTATTTTATGGTCATTGCCTATTTCTATGAGAATAAAGAGGCTAAATAGATGGAACAATAGGTTATAGTATGTAAAGAAAAGAGAATATGAGAATAGAGGTTGAGTGAGGAAAGGAAGAAAATAATACTTAGAGTAGGCCCCTGGTCTAAAGGTTTTTGGGTGGGCCCCTGGTCTAAGGGTTTTTGGTAAGCCCCTGGTGTCCCAGTCCGACACTGGCCAGCTTTCATTTTTGAATGCTTTCTTATCCACTGCAATTAAGTATTACACTGTACCCATCACACATGATCAAGCACCTGCAGTTTATCATATTATAATAACCCCTGATACTCTCTTAGTGTAACTCTGGAGGCTTTGGTGTGGAGGAGTTGGCCACACTTGGTTCAGGAAGAACAATGTATTCTTATTATTCTTATCTCTGAGTAAAAGATACACATTTTAAAATTTCCACTACACCCACACACAGGGCCGGACTGGAAGTAAAAAGCAGCCCCGGCAAAATAATCAAAGCAGCCCACATGTAAAGACACTATGTTTTGTACTCATTCACACATACAGTATATTGGGGTAAAACTGCAAAAATGGTTATAGGTGATGTGCATAAAGGGCTGCCTTTCTCGCTTAACTGTAATTAATGTAAAATATTACAGTTATTAATTAATTATTATTTTTACATTATAATACAGTAAAATATTATTTAATGGCACTACATAAATCTAGTGTGTCTATATTAACCACTTTGTTGATTTGCCATTTATTATAAGCCTTGAACATTTTATTTAAAAATTACAAGGATTCAATAGTTCACCATTATAGTATGGGGTATATTGCTTCTTATAATATGCAAGTGATATGTGATATGCAAGTGATACAATCTGGACTGTTGGGGGGGTGGTTTGGGGAGTTCTAGTTCAACAAGTGCTTTGTTTTTTAGTTTAACTGTTTATTGCTAAGAATGTTTCATGCTGCGCAGGTACCAGACACAATCTGGACTGTTGGGGGGGGGGACTTGGTGAGTTCTAGTACAACGAGTGCTTTGTTTTTTGGTTTAATGATTATTAAACCGAAAAAGAAAGCACTCGCTGAACTAGAACTTACCAAGTCCCCCCCCTCCCCAACAGTCCAGATTGTGGCTGGTACCTGCGCAGCACGAAACATTCTTAGCAATAAACAGTTAAACTAAAAAACAAAGCACTTGTTGAACTAGAACTCCCTCCCCCCCTCAACAGTCCAGATTGTAACAGATTGTGGCTAGTACCTGCGCAGCACAAAATATTTTAAGCAATAAACAGTCAGTGATCCCTCTCCCAGGCTCCCTTCCCGTGTCTATAGCTTTAACCTCCCCTACTGAGCAGTACCTCTTACTAGGAGCTGACATGCCGACGGATCACAATGCAGAGAGGCAGGTCTAGACGAGACGAGTCACATGACGAGCTGTGACGTCTCCTATTCAAGTACACAGCCCAGCCAGCCCAGCGAAGCTGCGGGGAGGGGAGGGAGGGGGCGTGCTGTCACAGAGCACAGCAGCAGAGTCTCTCTCTCCTGCCCTATTGGTGTGCCGTTTCTTTTTTTTCTTGCCTACATTCAAGGCGACGGGAGGGGGAAACACACAACTCTGTTCAAGAGAGGCCCACTTGAACAAGAAATAGAGCGGCCCCACGGGCAATTGCCCGAGTTTACAGATTGCCAGTCCGGGCCTGCCCACACAGATCTCACAGGACTAACACTGACCTCTGATTTATACCAGACAGGCTGAGGCATGTGATACCCAGGTGCTACAAGAAACATTACTAAATACTGTACACCATCTCTGGCTCAAGAGAGGAGGGCCTTGTCTTAAAGGAAAATTCAACCCTAACGTTAAAAAAACCTCTACCCCCCTCCCTACATAGACCCCCCTCCCTCCTCCCCCCAGCCTAAGTGTTACCCACGGGCAAATGCCCCTAACGTTTTACTTACCCCTCGGTGCAGATTCAGGTATCGGAGTTCACAGGTGCCATCTTCTTCTCTTCGGAAATCTTCAGAATGAGACTGGCATGGCAGTGCATGTGCTGTTGGAGCAATTTTCTGTTTCTCGCGTAAATTGCCGAAGCGCCAGTCTCATTCCGAAGATTACCGAAGCGGCTGAAGATGGTGCCCATGAACTCTGATGCATGAATCTGCACCGAGGGTTAAGTAAAGACTATGGGGCATTTGCAAGGGTTCAATTCTCCTTCAAGTGTAAAAACTCATAACCATCCAAGCCTCCCATTGGAAGGGTTAAGCATCCTGAATTATTTTCCACTTTGTACTGTAGCGCTACACTTTTAAAGTTAGGAAACAGAGTTTTTGCAGAGAAAGGTACTGACTGAACATAGTAAACTGAAAAGGTAGTTTTCTGTAAAGACACCAAGGAAACATACTGCAGACTATAGGGTTAAACCACATGCACGGATGGCTGGATTAGGGCAAAAGATACCACTACGTCAGTTACTGGGATTTCTTATGAAACAGAATACATTCAATCTGCACTGTTAATCTGCAGAGAGATTGTTGGGGGGGGGGTGAATCTTTACAGGGGATATTCACTTGCATAATAAATAGTAAAATGAGGGATAGGGGGCCCATGAGGCCCTAATTAATGAGCAATTTCAATATATATTGGTAAAACAGGACAACCTCTAGATATGATGGGGGCCCTAAAATGAATTGGTTGTGGGGCCCAGTAACATCTAGTTACGCTCCTAATGAGAGGGAAGGCTTGTTACCTCCACAGGTTTTCTTGTCCATCAGTTTATAACCCACAGGGCAGTCACATTCATAGCCCACGTTTAGGTCCTGGCAGATGTGAGAGCAGCCCCCATTATTAACCAGACACTCATTGATATCTGTAAGAAACAAAAGAACAACATGTTGATGACCACTTTTTCGCTATGAGAGTGCAAAAATGCAACTCACTTGTGAATTTCATCGTTTCAGGTCTCAAAGCATAGGAGGTAGAAACCTTTGTCACTCCAGATGCTAAACATCTCACAGCAAGATCATTATGAATGAAATTTATAATGGCAGGAGGTAAGACCTGCTAGAGCACATTCTTTGAGTACCGATAGTTATCCAGGATACTCCTGCATGCACACTGATATTTTTACCTGTACATAAAAAAAAACAGGAAAGACGCCTTACCACATGCAGTCAGGGACTCATCAGACCAATCCCGACAGTCTCTGTGACTGTCACACACTTTGGTGCTATCAATACATTCGCCGCTTTTACACTGGAACCTTCCATCCCCTTCACAGGGAGAGTGAGCTACACAGGAAGACATAATAAATAGTTAATATTAAAGAAGTATACAACAAGATTTTGACATTTTGAGGGTTATTGTAGCTTTATAACACAATTATTACTCCGATAAACAATACAATTGTATTTTTTCAGTACTGTTCCTTGCTCTAACTCACCACTCTGACAGCCTGCCTCGTCACTGCTGTCAAGACAATCATGGACCCCATTACATTGCTTCATGCCATGGACACACGATCCATCTCCGCACTGGAACTCATCAGGACGGCATGTTACCAAGTCTGGGGAGGGAAAAAAAGTCTATATCTGCTATTTTTATAATAACATTTTATTACCTATCTTTAAAATGGGAGGGAAATATTTATAATGAAGCTTAAAGCTTATGTAGGGCTATCTTTGGGATAATGCCACCTTTACTGTGACACCAGCTGGCATTATAAAAAGATGGAGTTGCATATAGTCTATACATTGAGCATACCAATGAGCACAGAGTGCACATTTCCAAAGCAATTACAACACAGTACTTGGTTAGAGCTCAAGGGTATTACCTTGAGCTCCAGCTATTGTAAAAGTAAAAAAATTAGATGAAAGACAAAGGTGTGAGGGGGTTTATATCATTCTTTCTTTAAACTAATTGGTCATGGTTGGACATATGTAAATAATGGGTATATAAAAGGCTTTTATATTGTGTATTTGCCAAAGTCCAACTTGTTGTGTAATGGCTGCAGTCACCTGTTGCAAGCACCTATCCCTGCGCTCTGGCAATGATAATTGTTAAATGGTAAGAGGCAGCTTTCAGCTGTTATGAATGTCTATAGAAATGCCATTTAACTTACAGCAATTCATCTCGTCAGATTTGTCTTTGCAGTCTTCATCCCCATCACACCTCCAGTTTAGGTGGATACAATTGCCATTGTTGCAGCGGAATTCATGTTCCCCACATTGTGTAATAGCCTGTGGTTGGTTTTTTAGGCCACAGTGAGCCTCAGACTCATCTGACTGATCATGACAGTCCGACTGCCCGTCACACACCCATTTCTCAACGATACATTCGTTATCCCCACAGCGAAACTCCCCTGCTTTGCAGGTGAAGGGCAGGCATCCCCTTTCATCACTGCCATCACCACAGTTATTAACACCGTCACATACAAATACACTAGACAGGCAGGTTTTGTTGTTGCACTGAAATTCACCGGGGGTGCAGCCTAAAAGATAGAGGACAGTATAGTAATGTTTATGATAATAGAGTGGAAAAAATATAATGGCTACAAATACAGTACAAACACTTGTTATTTTCATGTGTCTGAATCAAACTGGTTTCGTTGTGTTTTATGAGAATGGCGCACTTAACGGAAGACTCCCAGTCATGTCTTTCCTCTGAACACAAAACAAAGTCATTTCTGAATATCTCGTGTTCCTGCAAATCCAATGTGAATGGAAATCAGGTAAGAACTTTTCTATAAAAAAAAAAAAGTCACAGACCCTCTTGTGGGATAGTTGTGTTAATCTAAGGAAAAAAGTCTGGGGAAAGGATGTTTAATGAAAATCCAAGAGGCAACAAGAAAAATATGGAATAGTGGAGATTTTAACCAATTATCATCCAGAAAATGCAGTACCATTCTGATTAGTAAGCTTATAAAATAACTCTTTAATTCATATTTTGCTGTTGAAAAACCAGCTAGTATCTTTGGAATGCAAGAAATAAACATATAAAGAGTCTATCCCCACAAAATAATAATAATACACATGCATAGGTACAGCAGCATAAGGTAAAGGGTTAACATAGTACAGGTATGACATGTTATCCAGAAACCTGTAATCCAGAAAATGGCAAATTAGACTCCCATAGACTCTATTTTATTCAAATAACCGGATTTTTTTAAAAATGTGTAATAATGTGTAATAAAACAGTACCTAGTACTAGTACCTAGTATATTGAATTCTTATTGGAAGCAAAAGTAGCCTATTGGGTTTATTTAATGTTTTCATGATTGAAGGTACGATCCAAATTAAACACAGATCTGTTATCCAGAGAGTCCCGGGTTACAAGCATTCTGGATAACAGGTCCATGCCTGTACCAGTGGCAGACATAAAGAAGATGACTTACGTCGAAAAATTTCTACTAATCTGAATGGTGACAAGAAAAAATTAAGGCAGTCCCTTCATGGGGGATTTCCAGTTTATATTCATACTGTGATCTAGCACAGTGAACAAATGTTAGAGAATGAGAATTAGAAACTTAGAAGCCACTGTAAATGTTAGTGATGGTATGGGATCTATTGTGTGGAAAACTTAGAGAGATATTGGCATGATTTTTGTGGTGTAGTTTTCATTACTAAATTACACTGTTTGCACTGCAAATAATTTACTCTACAATATAAAATGTAATTCCTGAACCAAGAAGTATATATTTTTTTACTTGTAATGTGTGTGTGTAGGCAGTCATCTAAGGTCATTTTGCCTGATTCTGTGCTTTCAGAAAAATCCAGTACTTCACAATGGAACTGCTTTAATGTAGGCTATTGTTCCTCCTACTCAATGTAACTGGAGGAGTCTCAGTGAGATTTTTACTTTTGGGTGCTGTTTTTAGATCTACCAGGGAGCTGTTATATGATTTCCTTCCCTTTATTCAATTGTTAGGTTGATGGAGGGAAAGGGAGTGGGATGATATCACTCAAACTTGCAGTGCAGCAGTAAAGAGTGACTGAACTTTATCAGAGCACACGGCTGGGGGCACCTGGGAAACTGACAATATGTATAGCCCCATGTCAGATTTTAAAATGAAATATAAAAAAAATCTTTTTGCTCTCTTGAAAAATTGATTTCAGTGCAGAATTCTACTGTAGCAGCACTATTAACTGATGTGTTTTGAAAATTAACATGTTTTCCCATGACAGAATCCCTTTAGGTACTGGAGCTTGATGCATAAGCACACCAATCAAGGATTCTTTGTTAAAGGAAATGTCAAGCCGTTTTTGACTTTTACCATGCCTGTGTAGCCTACCTTAGCCCCAATCGAACCGCATTATTTTTACTTGAAAAAACGCTCTACCTACCCTGCACTGAAGCATTGTTTGCCTCCCTGCGCCTTCATTAACCAGCGGCCATTTTTTCATGCTTGCGCTCTTCCTATTAGCAATGCGCATGCGCCAATACTCCCATCCGTCGATTTGCTAACTTGTTAATAACTTACATACAGTAGTTATCCTGGTTGGCAGTGTAATAGTTAATGTCTCCCACGCTCTCTTGCTCTGCTCCCTGCAGTCAGCACGAAGAAATATGTGCTAGAAGGGTGGGGGGAGCAGAGAGCCAAAGCTTGGCAGAATACAGTCACTATAGCAACCGCCAATGCTATTTTTTGATTGGCGGAATGAAGACACAGAGGTGCGGCTGGATGGCTTTGCCGAGGTCGATTCAACTAAACTGCGCATGTGCTAGATTAGTTTAGACAAGTGCGCATATGCGTCTCGCCAAACTACAGCTCGCATTCCGAAGGGAGGGGGGAGAGAGGCAGATAGTGCAGGACAGCGGCAGGCAGCCAAAATCAACAGAGCTGCTTAACGGATCACTTTTCAAGGGCTGCAATACTAGGTATGTAAGACATGTAACGAGCCATATCGCTTATAAAATTTTTGTTGTAGGAGTTGACATGTCCTTTAAAACAACAGACATGGGACAGTTGAACTTTTGAAGTCTTCTGGAGCAATGAGCAAATTTTTTGCCAGGTTTCTCTGCCTAAAAAGACAACCATTGACTCCAATAGACTAAGTCATAGACTTTAAAGCATTCTGCAAATTTTTTGCTATTTCGCAAATTTCCGGCGAAGTGAAAAGGGTCAGATTCGCCCATCACTAGTCTGTATTTTAGTAGTCTTTGGTATTTGTACTTTGATTACCAATAATGAGTAGCTATGGCCTGTTTTTGTATGACACGCTGCAGTAAATTCTACGTGCAGTGAAATACACCACAAATCTATGAAATACTGTATGCCGTAAGTATAAACCATTAATAATAATTACATAGAAAAAATCCTTAATTAAGTCTGCCACTATTTTAGTTAAAATAATAGTTAAACTAATATAGAACATAATTTTAAAGCAGAAATTTGTAACCTAATGCTCAAAAATGGGTTCCCATGGTAAACAAGATTTCCATTAGTTACAGATCGTAAGGTTAAAAAAAAAAAAAAAGACGTGAATAAAGTACAACCTCAAACCCAAGAAAATCTAACATTTAGTTGAATCTATCCAGTAACGTAACTACAGGGGGCGGGCCCTGGCGCGGGACTTGCAGCCGGGCCCCCTCCGTACGCCCAGAATCGTCTGGAAATGGTTGCGTGCTAGCTGCCGGGGGGGGCCCCGAGGGGGTGTTGTCCCTGGCCCAATCGCACCCCCTGCTCCCCCGGTAGTTACGCCACTGAATCTATCTCCGATGAATGCACATAGTTGCACAATTTTATAAGAGTGCTTATTTCAGTAAACTTATACTGTTACTAATGCTCTGAGAAAAATACATCCAAACCTTTTCTGAACAATGAAGTGTCACAGGGCACAATCCACAGAGCAAGGGGTAAAGTCCAAAAACAGGACTGACTGACATGCTAACCTAATGTGTGAAGGGAATAGGAGTATAAACATCATTCATTCATGATCAAAGCATATTTTTTGGATATAATTAATTCAGATTAGCTCCTTAAAAGTCTTGACTATGTCAAGATTTTTCATGCAACTTTTTATTACAGAATGGAAAAGATTAAACACTTAACAATGCTTCAAGTACCATTACACATAAGCAAGTAACTTTTTTGGGTTACAATATTCCTGTAAAGCAGGATTTCTTAAACGTTTGCTGGGGAGGGGTGCAATTTACATAAATAAGTATGTCTGTGATATTCAGAGACAATATGCAATTGGTTTTAATTTGATTGCGTCTTTTTATACCACAGTGGTTAGTTAGCACAAAAACTAACATTTTATTTTTTGTCCCTCTAAACTATGGGATGTTAATTTTCAGGTAAACACTTACAACAGGTTTCTACTTTGTTACAGATATTTTATTTGAACTAGCAGGCATACGTATCATCTACAATTGTCAGATGAAAATATAGTGCTCACTATATGATGACTGTTTGTAACAACAGGAATTTCAGAAGACGTATCTTAAGAATTAACCAAAAGTAGAGGCTATAAACACAACTTCTCAGCAAAATCAACACCCTAGTAACCACACAAAGGCCAATATTTTTTAAATAAAAGGAAATTTGTGGCACAAAGGAGAAGCTTTCAGTCTTCACTTTGCCGGAAATCCCGGTGATCTCAGATTACAATTTCCAATATGTATCAATGCTTGGATATTGGAGGAATGCGAGTTAGAGCCAAGTTTGACCCTGGCTCATGAATCGGGGGTAGGAAGACTGGTTTAAGGAAAAATAAGCATCAATGGCAAGTTAGCTGGAGGGCAAATTGCTTTTATACCTCAGTATCCCCAATATATATTCGGGCTGATACAAATATTTGATCTAGACATGATCAATATCTCTATGAAGAAAAAGTGTGTTAATGTAACTCCAGTAATTATTACAGGCAATGAACCTAAAAAATTAAGGCAACCTTACATAAACAGAGGACTGTAGAACAGTCCAAGCTCTGTGCTTGCAAGGTGAGAGAAGCAGGGAATCATAGAAAGAGCCAGAAGTCCATGCAACTCTCCTGTTTATCTGGACAAAAGCCACAATGGCAGATTTGAAATTCAATTAAATTTTCACCAGTTAAATGAATGATCAGATGCTATACCAGGTAATGAAATGAACAACTCAATAGCTAATATCACTCTGGGAAAATACTACTGTGTGTAAGGGATTAGGGTAGTATCAATATCCACACTAGAATAAATGCGTTGATTCTAGCAGTCGATTATACTCAAAAAGTCACATAAGATTAAGGCTTTAATCAGAATACGAGTACTTGATCACCACTTGCAGTCTTCTTACAGCCCTATGTGGGCAATAAAAAGGGACATGTGCAGGCGCGTTGAACAATGGTTAATAAATATTTTAAAATACACTCACAGGCGCTCTCAATAAAACGGCACATAAAATCAAAGGCAGTCCCTGCAATCACGCTGTGTTTCTCTCTTAGCATCTCTCAGGTTTCACTGCGCATGCATCCGCTTCTGAAACTCGCGCACCTCTTTGCTCAAAACGAACACGTTTCGCGAAAGGCCTTCCTGCAAGAGCGGTTACACACTTGTTGCACATGTGATGTAACTATATTCACTTCACTTTCTATATCTATCAGAAGGGGCACACTGATTAAAGCTCCTCTGAACACGATGAGTGTGAATGGTATTTAAAATACTACACTTTTTTGCCCTACTCATTAACGCAGGTTATTTGAGGTGTACAGCAATCCCTATTGAAATTCTACTGCTTTGTATAAAACACATTCCTTAAGCGTTTAGGGCTAGTTTGGCTTACATTCTCAGTGCCACTAAATATAACTGGTGTAGTATCCTTGCTATGCTGAAAATATTTGCAGTGTAAATAGGTGCCTCCAGTTTACAAGTTTTCTGAGAGAGAAAAAAATATAAATAGGATACAAAAATAACAAATATCTGCTACAGTTAGTGAGTGTGCAACTGTACGATGGTACACTATGATCACTATAGTAGATGCTGATATGATGTGGTGTATTAGATAGCAGTTATCTTGCAGAATAGCCATCAGATAAAGCCAGCTTAAAGGGGAAGGAAACCTAGTCGGCGCAAACCCCCCACCCCCCTCCCGTTTGTTGCCCACCCTCCCTCCTCCCCCCTGGCCTACCCGTCCCGCTGGGCAAATGCCCCTAACTTGTTACTTACCCTTCTGCGCAGGTCCAGTCCAGGGAGTTCACAGACGACATCTTCTTCCAAGCGATCTTCTTCCTGCTTTGAACGGCGCATGCGCAGTAGGATCATTTCGGCGGTACGATCTACTGCGCATGCGCGTGACTTTTGGCGCATGCGCAGTAGATCCGTACCGGCGAAATGATCCTACTGCGCATGCGCCAAAACGCCATTCAAAGCAGGAAGAAGAACGCGTGGAAGAAGATCTCGTCTGTGAACTCCCTGGACTGGACCTGCACAGAAGGGTAAGTAACAAGTTAGGGGCATTTGCCCAGCAGGATGGGTAGGCCAGGGGGGAGGAGGGAGGGTGGGCAACAAACAGGAGGGGGGGTGGGGGGTTTGCGCCGACTAGGTTTCCTTCCCCTTTAAAGTGCAGGCAGGTGGAGGAAGCAGTAATAGGGAAGAAAACTGTCCAGAAAAAAATGTTATTAGAGAGTTAAGGTGGCCATACACGGGCCGATAAAAGCTGCCGACAGACCGAGTCGGCAGCTTATTGGCCCGTGTATGGGGGCCCCCGACGGGCTTCCCCGATCGAGATCTGGCCGAAAGTCGGCCAGATCTCGATCGGATGGGGTTAAAAATCCCGTCGGATAGCGGCCGCATCTGTTCGTTGATGCGGTCCCGCGATCCGACCGCCCGTGTGCGAACGTGAAGGATCCGATCGTTGGGCCCTAGGGCCCACGATCGGATCAGCCCGATATTGCCCACCTCAAGGTGGGCATATCGGAGGGAGATCCGCTCGTTTGGCAACATCGCCAAACGAGCAGATCTATCCGTGTATGGCCACCTTAGATCCTAGCATCCATAAATGATTGGATTTTTCTGTGCTGCCTCGGAGATCACCTGACCAGAAATACTACAACTCTAACTGTAACAGGAAGAAGTGTTGAAGCGAAGCTGTCTGTTAATTGGCTCATGTGACCTAAGTAGTATGGTTTGTTTGTGTGCACAGTGAATCGTACGATCCCAGGCGGCGGTCCTTATTTTTTTAAATGGCAATTATTTATGATTACCCAATGGCACATACTACTAAAATAAGTATATTATTATGAAAATGGTTTATTTACATGAAGCAGGGTTTTATTATGAGCTGTTTTATGCAATATCTTTTTATAGAGACCTACATTGTTTGGGGGTATAGTTTTCCTTTAACTTGTTTGCCAGTCTCCACATGAGTACTGATAAAAAGCTTACCTGTGATTCCAGAATATTCCACTAGAGGGAACTCTGACACAGAAATACAAACTGGCCATAAAATTTCAGGGACAACCTTAAGAAAGAAAACATTGCTCCTACACGGGATGAATGCTCTCCATAACTAACTTTTCGACCCTTATTCGACCCTGATTTGTGTGTCACACAAATGCTGGTTCCTTGCAAGCAAGTGTGCACAACCATAAATGACATAACACTTTCTGGCTTTATCATCACATTCTGCATTTTCCACAAGGAGCAGCAATAGCAGTGACTGCTTTCTTACACTTGCTAAATGTGATAATTGCAATCATAATTTATAAAATAATGACAGAAGGCCTGAAAGCTAGAACAAAACACATCTTTTGGAGGGTAAGGGGTTAATCTACAACGGTGACACTGACCACTGGCACAGATCACATGACTGTCTCCACTCGATCATTTAATAATCTCACAAAGAGACGAGAGGCTCATATGTGGGGTCTGTCCCCTAACAATGACTGTTTCCATAGAAACCATGATGTGGAAGCCATGGAGATGAACAGCATGGGATGGATGTTAAAATCCCTAATCCCGTTTAAAAACCCCTAAACAAAAGCACATTTCCAGCACACCAGCATTTCTCAATAGAGATCCAGGCAAGCATTACTCTACACCAGCCAGATGCCCAGCAGTGTTTGGGCATGTTTCCGATCATTTTAATCCAAAGGTCATGCTTAAATGAACAGAGAAACCCAGCAGTTACAGAACTGGCTTCTGATAATGTGTTGACAGTTCATATTAACAATAAATAAAACTCAGGACTGTCTACTTAGGATGACAATCTGCAATGCTGCCACTGTCCTCAACAAGCTACATAACTAACAAAATGAAAATCTTTGGCAGATTTAGGGCAAGATTGGAATTCTGCATAGAATTGTTTACAAGGCTGTATCTGCTCTATATAAATACTACTAAAGACTATAGATAATGCCACACATTTTCACCTCACCAAATCTGGCCCTCGTTGCAAAAAGTTTGGGCACCCCTGAGTCAGAAGGTCAATCAGGAATGCAAATTCGCAATGAGGATATCAACAACAGACTCTAATGTCCCTGTTATTTAACACCATAAATGAAATCTATACCTTGCACATGATTGAATACATTATCCACATATTTGTCCCTTATGTGAACAGTAAACTGTGAGGGCCTGTCTGTATATTGTGTGTACAAAATCTCCATCAATTTTTCTTGAATGGAATGGAGAACAAACGAAGGCCTGTTACAAAAATCAAATAAAACAATAATCAACATTTTCAATAAAATAATGGGTTACTGGATAATGGATCCCATACCAATACATAGGATTAATAGAAAATGATTGGAGCAGCACTCCCTTGTGTATGTGTCAAAAATGTCAGTGCTCATTTGGATCTTCCTCAAGGATAGAGCACGTAAAACCGATTACAGGTATGGGACCTGTTATACAGAATGCTCAGGACCTGGGGTTTTTTGGATAACGGATCTTTCTGTAATTTGGATCTTCAAAACTTAAGTCTACTAGAAAATCTTGTAAACATTAAACAAACGCAATGGGCTGGTTTTGCCTCCAATAAGGATTAATTATATCTTAGTTTGGATCAAGTAGGGATGCACCAAATCCACTATTTTGTATTTGTCTGAACCCCCGAATCCTTTGCGAAAGATTCGTCAGAATACCGAACCAAATCCTAATTTGCATATGCATATGTAAATTAGGGGTGGGAAGGGGAAAAAATGTTTACTTTCTTGTTTTGTGACAAAAAGTCATGCAATTTCTCTCCCGCCTCTAATTTGCATATGCAAATTTAGATTCGGATTCAGTTCAGCAAGGCAGAAGGATTCGGCCGAATCCTGCTGAAAAAGGCCGAATCCTGGATTCAGTGCATCCCTAGGATCAAGTAAAATGTACTGTTTTATATTAGAGAAAAAGGAAATCTATTCATAAAATCTCAGGTTGTCGGCTTTCTTACATCAGAAAGAAGCTCAGTGTTTGAGTGTCAGTAATCTATATATGTACCAAAGTCTATCTTGAAAATCTGCTGGGACAAGAATGTGTAACATTAAGTGAAATGTCTGCACTGTCTGGGCCTGTTCCTAACAATCAGCATGCAGTCAATATAAAAAGCTCTATCTGGCAGTAGTTCATGAAACATATGATGTATAATACAGGGACTGCTGCATTACAAGTGATGTAACTGAGGCAAATTGCCAAAGACTTGCAGACTATTTCATATCTGTCACACTGTTTTTAAGATTCATGAACATCACCATTGCCAGAATAGGGCTATAAATACAGTTGTTCAAACCACAACCTTAAATCGGTGTTTGGTTATTTATATATACATATAACAAACAGGAAGAGAAAAAAGATCAAAATGGGAAATCCAGAGGAGCAGATATTTTCCAAAGATCATGTTTTCATGTAAGAACCCTTTTCTGTCAGGAAAATTCCAAACTGACGCATTTATCAAAGAAGATAGATTTAAATTGACTAGCTACACGAACGGTTCGCAGAAGTCTTTTCACAAAATCTGGTCCCCCTGGTTATCTTACCGAAATATTTCCTCAACCTAATTTTTTTTTGCATGTCCTCCCACTCTGACTCCGGGGAATCCCTAAATTTTCTTGTCCTATGCTGTCCCAGTTAGTGCAGAGATGTTGACAGTACTCACAAGTGTTATAGGCAACTGTTTATTCAGTTCTTGGTTTATTTTTGCTTATTTCTTTTCTTTTCCTCCTTTTTCTGTTTCTTTTCCTTTTCTTTTTGTTTAAATTTTCTTGTCAGCTACTTGGGCTACTTTGCTATACTACTCAGGAATAATGGTTTTGTGCTTATGTGCCGTGATGTTACTGCAGCCTGGGGATTGTCCAGTACCTGCAGTTTCTGAGTTTGACTATGTGCCACTTATTGCTACCTGCTGATATTTGAAAATAAAAATTTTAAATACAAAAAAAAAAAAAAATACAAGCCGTAACGCTTAAAAAAAAAAAAAAAAAAAAAAAAAAAAGAAGATAGATTTATCAGTTTGTCTGTACTTATACAAAGGCTTTGTGGTGTTACTGCTCCGAGCAGCTCAACAGCAGCACTGAGCACCAGCACCCAGCAGAATCATTCATACCCAATGCAATTTGTATAACCAATGCTTGTGTATTTTATTAAAGTGGTGCAATTCTAAAGGTGGTCATACACGGGCAGATAAAGCTGCCGATATCGGTCGTTTGGACCGATTTGACAGCTTATCTGCCCGTGTATGGGGGCTTCCGATGAGTCATCCCGATCGATATCTGGCCACGATATCGATCGGGAAGGTTGGATTTTTACCCGACCGACCCGTCAGAGCCGCTTGGCGCATCGTAATTCGATCGTTCGGCCATACGGCCGAACGCTCGAATTACCCCCGATATAGCCACGCAGTTTAGTTGCATATCGGGGAAAGATCCGCTCGTTTGGCGATGTCGCCAAACGATTAGATCTTTAAGTCTATGGCCACCTTAAGATATACAGGGGTGAGGGACAAGAAAGTAGGTATTCTTTTCCTACAGCCTCCTATTAAAAAAAGTAGGTCACAACAGGTGCAGGTAGTAATATGAACTGCTTAGTTAAACAGTTGTGATGACTAGCATACAGAAGCATATTCCACTGTTTGACACATTTCTGGTGAAATCTGTAGCACCTAAGGACAACAGTTAGGTACAAGGATTCTATGCTGTACCATCCCACACAGCAGAATAAGTTTAAATATAAAAAGTAGCAAGATACCATCTCAACAGAAGCAGAGTAACCAACAAGATCTGCTCTGTTAAGCACTGACACCAAAAACACAAAGCTGTCCAACTGGTGGCCCTCCAGAGAATTGTATGGCTTCCAGCTTACCCAAGGTCCCTGAATAATTGTTTGTTTACAAATTTGTAATCCAGCTACACAAATTCACACAGAGAAGCACTACATATAGTAAGAGAGATAATTACCCTGGTGCAGTCACTACCCAGAGATAATTTTTTTTTGGTGACTGTGACCTCACTGCACTACCTTTTGTGGGTGATTATAAGCAACTACCAATAATTTCTTTGAGTTTTTTGAATTACAATATTGATCTTTTCCTCTTCAACACATTGTATAATTGAGGAATAATGAAGTTTCATAAACTATATAAGTAAAAAACACTGGCTATTGACATTGTATTTTATGTTTTGTGCAGCACAGAAGAATAAAATCAGTATATAAAATCAATATTGAAAATAAAGATAATAATCATAATTTTTCCTACAAACACTATTTAAAGTAAGATTTTTTCTGGCAGGGTTTTAAAGGGGAAAACACGTTTTTGTGGGGGGAAAAAACTAAAAAATGTTATCAATTTATGAAACCAGAGGCTGCTAAAAGTCTGAATAAAAAAGTACCCCATCTCAAACCTGCCGAGGTCATGTAGAAGTCAAAAGCAGATGTCCCTTTTACAATTGGAAGATATCATGATCTGTGCTGGGTTTCTTACGAGAATCCGCATAAATTGTGGTTTTCAGCAATGATCCGAAAATCTGAAAAAATCTTTTCCCGCAAGTGAATTTATTGATAAATAAGGTAAAGATGTGGATGGGAGTTTGGTTGAAGTGGTTGTAATAAAATAATTACAAATATTCAGAAACCCCCAAATTGTAACTAAAGTTTATGAACTACATTTGATTCTCTTAAAAAAATAATGTTTCTCTGTATGCAGAGGGGTTATGTGTATTTTGCCAAGCACTAATTTATGTGTTGTCAAACAAAATTTTTTGTCAGCAGCACAATTTTATACGTGTGCTGGCCAAAATTTGTGTGCCCTTGCACAAGAACACTGCATACATTTTTTTTGTTATGGGTCTAGTTATACAAACTTCCTCTTTTTAATGTGGAAATGTAGAATATGGTAAGTTAAAACCACATCATAATAGTTTCTTTCTGTGCAAGCATAAGGAAATATGCAAAAGTACTGTACTGTAGTTGGTGGGCAGTTACTATAATAGAACAACAAATGTTATATACGTTTGGATTCTTCTAGAACTTCTTAAACAAATGTTTTAGAGTAAAAATACAAAATTTATTAACCAACCCTTCTAATGTTGACTTCCCTAAATTTGGTCAATTTTGAACATACTGCCCCCAACCTTTTAAGCATTTTGGTCAGGTCAAACTCTGGTTTCAAAAAACTGATCTGCAACTCTGTAGAATCTGTATTTTATTTGTGAGTTTAGCAGATTGGTCAGGTGAACTGGCCAGTGTATGACCACCTCAATATTCTTCAGTACTAGGATGTCCATGCTTTAGAGGTTTAGGGAAAAATTTACCAAAACTAACCAGTTGGACAGTCCTTCTCATCTAGTCCATTTTCACAGTCTTGTTCTCCATCACATCTCCAGGATACTGGGATACACTTATTGCTTGGTCCCCCACAGCTGAACTTCTGTGCAGCACATACCTGTTTTGCTGAAGCAACATCAAATTGACACATACGTTAGAAAGTGCAAAGAAAGAAAGGGCCATATAAAGAATAGGTTAAAATGGAAAGAATGGAAAGGCAAATACATGGCAGTAAATAGAAAATATCAAAAAAGACAACCACTAAACAAAGTACTGGTGCAAAAGGCAAAAAAAAATCTTCAAAGTTTAAAGTGAGAAAACAGAAGGTGATAGAGACCTCTACAAAAAAAAGAGAAAAAAGCCAAATGAAATGAAAGAAAAAATCAAAAAAAAAGGACACTGCACAGCCATGCAGATAATTGTAAAGAACATTAGAGGACCAAATCGGCTACGTAGAGAATAACATTATGATTTCTATACTTTTCCTGTCTGGATTAGAGGAGTTCCTCTCCGTTTGAACTCCAGAGGCAAACAATGTCAATGTAATCATACATTTTTTCAAGTGTATACACAAGGGCATTTATTCTCCATGTGATGAGTTCTCCGGAGAATTTGAGTACTTCAATAGTCAAAGTATTTTTTCCAGCAAAACGGCCGTATTTGATTGAAGTACAATCGAAGTAAAATCATACGATCGAACGATTTAACCCTTCAAATCGAACGATTCAAAGGATTTTTTTAAAAAAAACTTCGACTTCTCAAAACCTGCCCAAAAGCCTCAGGTTCTAGGAGGTCCCCAATAGGCTAAACAGCAATTTGGCAGGTTTAAGGTGGTGAAGTCGAAGTTTTTTTAAAGAGACAGTACTTCGCTATTTGAGTGGTCAAATATTCGAAGGTTTTTCAATTAGAATCAAAGTCGAATTTGGCCTATTCGTTGGTCGAAGTACCCAAAAATGACTTCGAAATTCAAAGTTTTTTTAATTCGAAAATTCACTTCGACCTTTGATAAATCTGCCCCTAAATGCAAACATTAAACGCAAACTGAGCAAAAATTGATCTTGCACCCCTATCCAGTTTCTAGCATTTTTCCTCTGCCACTAGGAGAAAAGATAAACTGTCATTATTTTCACAAATACATTTTAAGATATGAAATTGGTTATATGTATTAAATTATTTATTAATGTGCTTCTTCAAACTAATTCTTACACAACCTAATACTTATACAGGTATGGGACCTATTATCCAGAATGCTTGGGACCTGGGGCTTAATTTGGATCTTCACACCTTAAGACTACTAGAAAATCATGTAAACATTAAATAAACCCAATTGGCTCATTCTACTTCCAATAAGGATTAAATATATCTTAGTTTGGATCAAGTACAAGCTACTGTTTTATTATTATAAATAAAAAGAAAATCATTTATAAAAATTTAGATTATTTGATTATAATGGAGTCTATGGGAGACGGCCTTTCCGTAATTCTGAACTTTCTGGATAATGGATCCCATACCTGTACAATAAATGGTAGTATGATAGTATGATATATATATATATATATATATATATATATATATATATATATATATATATATATATATATATATAAAAAATTGTCCAGAAGTGCCCGCACTCATACTTTGAGTTGCCAGAGGTGCACAATCAAGGATTCATATATAGGAGTTTTATCTTGACTTTGCAACATTATATGCAGAATGGAGATGAAATGAACCACTCCTACATTAAGTGGGCTTTAAGCTCCTGAACACTTACCACTACTGCAAGTGGCCTCAGACTCATCACTTTTGTCAGGACACTCCTCCTCCCCATCACATTTCCAACGTGCAGAGATGCAGTGACCACTGTTACAGGTAAACTCATCTTCTCCACAAGTTGTTTTAGCTACAAGAAAGAAACAACATGATTACATATTGTTTAGAACAAGTGCATGTGAGGAAAAATATGTTAACAGCTTCATTAATACTTAAAGGAGAACCCAATCCCTTATTAAAAAAAACCCTACCCCCCTACCCCATATAGACCCCCCCTCCTTCATTGCCCCAGCCTAGCTGCTACCCCGGGCAAATGCCCCTTACTTTTTACTAGGGTTGTACTGAATCCACTATTTTTGATTTTTCGGCAGAACCCCCTAATCCTCTGTGAAAGATGTGGCCGAATAACGAACCAAATCCTAATTTGCATATGCAAATTAGGGGTGGGAAGGGGAAAACTTTTTTTACTTCCATGTTTTGTGCCAAAAAGTCACGCGATTTCCCTTCCTGCCCCTAATTTACATTTGCAAATTAGGATTCGGAACGGCTGGGCAGAAGGATTCGGCCGAATCTGAATCCTGCTGAAAAAGGCCGAATCCTGGCCGAATCCCGAACCGAATCCTGGATCGGTGCATCCCTACTTTTTACTTACCCCTCTGTGCAGATTCATGGATCGGAGTTTGCGGCAGCCATCTTCCGGGTCTTCGGTAATCTGAGAATGAGATAGGCATGGCGGTGCATGCGCAGTTGGAGCAATTTCCCGGTTTGCGACAACTGCGCATGCACAGAAATTGACGGAAATTGCAGAAGTGTCGGAAGGAGACATGAAGACCCGGAAGATGGCTGCTGTGAATTCCGATCCCTGAATCTGCATGAGGGGTAAATAAAAAGTTAGGGGCATTTGCCTGGGGTAGCAGTTGGCCGAGGGGGGGGAGGTCTATGTGGGGTAGGGTTTTTTTTAATAAGGAGTTTGTTTCTCCTTTAAGACATTTAATAAGCACAGCTGTATTCATGGTACAGGCAGGGCCGCCATCAGGGGGGGACAGGGGGGACTGTTGTCCCGGGCCCGGATGTTTTGGGGAGTTAAGGGGGGCCCGGCCGTGCTGCACTTACTTGCATTTACTTGCACAGCCGGTCCCCTGCATCCGAGCTCCGATGACTTCTTCTTGTGTTCTGATTCGCCAGTGAAATGTAAGTCCCGGTAAAGCCACATTCTGATTGGTTGGGAGACGTTTGAACCTCCCCTCTACTTTATCCAATCACCATGCGCCTTTACCGGGACTTACATTTCACTGGCGAATCAGAGCACAAGAAACCGAAGATACCGGCATCTGAACTCCCTGGCTAAGGTACGTGCAGTTTTTTTTTCTTTTAACTTGTGGGAGCCCTGACCAATTGTTTTTTTAAATGTGTGGGGGCCCTTTGCTAGTTTTTTTGTTTTTTTTAAGATGTGTGGGGGCCCTGGCTAATAGTTTTTTTTAAAAAATGTGTGGGGGCCCTAGATAATTGTTTTTTTTTTTAAATGTGTGGGGGCCCTTTGCTATTTTTTTTTTTTTTTAAGATGTGTGGGCACCCTGGCTAATAGTTTTTTTTAAAAAAAAAATGTGTGGGGGCCCTGGCTAATTTTTTTTTTTTTAAATGTGCGGGGGCCCTTTGCTATTTTTTTTTTTAAATGTGTGGGGGCCCTTTGCTATTTTTTTTTTTTAAAATGTGTGGGGGCCCTTTGCTATTTTTTTTTTTTTTTAAATGTGCGGGGGCCCTTTGCTATTTTTTTTTTTTTTAAATGTGTGGGGGCCCTTTGCTATTTTTTTTTTTTTTAAATGTGTGGGGGCCCTTTGCTATTTTTTTTTTTTTTTTAAATGTGCGGGGGCCCTTTGCTATTTTTATATTTTTTTAAATGTGCGGGGGCCCTTTGCTATTTTTTTTTTCAAATGTGTGGGGGCCCTTTGCTATTTTTTTTTTTTTAAAGATGTGTGGGGGCCCTGGCTAATAGTTTTTTTAAAAAAAATATGTGGGGGCCCTGGCTAATTGTTTTTTTTTTAAATGTGTGGGGGCCCTTTGCTATTTTTTTTTTTTAAATGTGTTGGGGCCCTTTGCTATTTTTTTTTTTAAGATGTGTGGGGGCCCTGGCTAATTGTTTTTTTTTTGTAAAAAATGTGTGGGGGCCCTGGCTAATTGTTTTTTTTTTTGTAAAAAATGTGTGGGGGCCCTGGGTAATTGTTTTTTTTTGTAAAAAATGTCTGGGGGCCCTGGGTAATTGTTTTTTTTTGTAAAAAATGTCTGGGGGCCCTGGCTAATTGTTTTTTTTTGTAAAAAATGTGTGGGGGCCCTGGCTAATTGTTTTTTTTTTTTTTTAATGTGTGGGGCCATGGCCACCAATGTTTTTTTTCTTTAACCACCACCTGACCACCAAAACTTGTAGGAGGGGTCTGGGCACCAAAGTTATTTTTTTAACTTGTAGGGGGGCACTTCATCTTTTAATGCCTGTGTGGCCTTCATACTGAGGGAGGGGTGGCGAGGGGGGGGCCCAGAAATTTTGTTGTGCGGGGCCCCGTTATTTCTGATGGCAGCCCTGGGTACAGGTATGGGATCTGTTATCCGGAAAGTTCTGAATTACAGAATGCCTTCCTCCCAAAGACTATTTTATCCAAAAAATAATTCTCTGTAATAACAAAGCAGTAGCTTGTACTTGATCCCAACTAAGATACAGTTAATCCTTATTTGAGGCACAACCAGACCATGGGGTTTATTTAATGTTTACATGATTTTCTAGTAGACTTAGGTAAGAAGATCCAAATTAGGTAAAGATACATTATCTGGAAAGTCCCAGGTCTGGAGCATTCTGGATAACCCGAGGCTGCTAAAAGTTTGAATAAAAAAGTACCCCATCTCAAACCTGCCGAGGTCAAGTAGAAGTCAAAAGCAGAAATTGTGGTTTTCGGAAATAATCCGAAAAAAATCTTTTCCCGCAATTTCATTTATTGATAAATAAGGTAAAGATGTGGATCGAAGTTTGGTTGAAGTGGTTTTATTAAAATAATGAGAAATATTCAGATTTTAGTAAATAACCCCCTAATTGTAACTAAAGGTTATGCACTGCGTTTGGTTCTCTTAAAAAATATCTTTCTCTGTATGCAGAGGGGTTATGTGTATTTTCCCAAGCACTAATTTATGGGGCACATTTACTTAGTACGAGTGAAGGAATAGAATAAAAAATACTTCGAATTTCGAATGTTTTTTTTGGCTACTTCGACCTTCGACTCGAACGATTCGAACTAAAAATCGTTCGACTATTCGACCATTCGATAGTCGAAGTACTGTTTTTTTAAAAAAAAACTTCGACCACCTACTTCGCCACCTAAAACCTACCGAACATCAATGTTAGCCTATGGGGAAGGTCCCCATAGGCTTTCTAGCCAATTTGGGATCGAAGTAAAATCTTTCTATCGATGGATTAAAATCCTTCGAATCATTCAATCGCAGGAATTGACTTCGAAGTCAAACGATTTTACTTCAACGGTCGACTATCGAGGGATAATTAACCCGCGATATTCGACCCTTAGTAAATGTGCCCCTATGTGTTGTCAAACAAAAATTTTTGTCCGCAGCACAATTTTATACGTGTGCTGGCCAAAATTTGTGTGCACTTGCACAAGAAAACTGCATACATTTTTTTCCATGCTATGGGTCTAGTAATACAAACTTCCTCTTTTTAATGTGGAAATGTAGAATGTGGTAAGTTAAAACCACATCATAATAGTTTCTTTCTGTGCAAGCATAAGGAAATATCCTAAGTAAGCAAAAGTACTGTACTGTAGTTGGTGGGCAGTTACTATAATAGAACGACAAATGTAATATAGGTTTGAATTCTTACAGAACTTCTTAAATAAATGTTTTAGAGTAAAAATACAATTTCATTCACCAAAGAGTAAAAATACAATTTCATTCACCAACCCTTCTAATGTTGACTTTACTTCCCTAAATTTGGTCAATTTTGAACATACTGGTTGTGGGGAAGGGTTTTTTTTAATAAGGGGTTTGTTTCTCCTTTAAGACATTTAATAAGCACAGCTATATTTATGGTACAGGTATGGGATCCGTTATCCGGAAAGTTCAGAATTACGGAATGCCGCCTCCCAAAGACTATTTTATCCAAATAACCAAATTTTTTTTTCTGTAACAACAAAGCAGTAACTTGTACTTGATCCCAATTCATATATAATTAATCCTTATTGAAAGCACAACCAGCCCATGTTTTTTATTTATTGTTTACATGATTTTTTTTACATGATTTTCTAGTAGACTTAGGTAAGAAGATCCAAATTACAGAAATATCCAATATCTGGAAAGCCCCAGGTCCAGAGCATTCTGGATAACAGATCCCATACCTGTACTGGAGAAACTGTATAATATAGTACTAAGTGTTGCCAAAAAGTAATTGACACAGTGGTCTGTTTGTTGGATGTGCATTTTCTAGTTGTAGGTGTAGGTTGCAATATGTGCGAACCACACAATTAATTTGGGCTGAAAAAGACCCCTGTGCATCAAATTTGCCCACCAAGTAAGACACCTACAAGAAAACAAAATCCTCTATAGATTATGCCAATTTTAAATTTTTCTTTTACAGTTTGTAAACTGAAAACACTGCACATTTGACACATTGACACCAGCTAAACACATTCAAAATAACAGGATATTCTTGAAACAAACCAGTAAAAACTATAGCAGATGTTTAATAATCATTTTTCACAAACAGGTTTTGCTGTTTTCTCTTAGGGGCCGATTCATCAAGAGTCGAACATCGAGGGTTAATTAACCCTCGATATTCGACTAGGAACTAAAATCGTTCGACTTCGAATATCGAAGTCGAACGATTTAGCGCAAATCCTACGATCGAACGATTATTCGTTCGATCGAACGATTAAATCCTTCGAATCGAATGATTCGAAGGATTTTAATCCAACGATCGAAGGAATATCCTTCGATCAAAAAAACTCAGGCAAGCCTATGGGGACCTTCCCCATAGGCTAACATTGAGTTCGGTAGCTTTTAGCTGCCGAACTAGGGGGTCGAAGTTTTTCTTAAAGAGACAGTACTTCGACTATTGAATGGTCGAATAGTCGAACGATTTTTAGTTCGAATCGTTCGATTCGTAGTCGAAGTCGTAGTCGATGGTCGAAGTAGCTCAAAAAACACTTCGAAATTCGAAGTTTTTTTAATTCGAATCCTTCACTCGAGCTTTTTAAATGTGCCCCATAGTGTTTTGAGACATGGATGGTTTATTAGCAACCGAATTAGCCAGTTGGAGCAGAAAAAATCTGTCAGTGTCTCATTAGCGTTTTGGCACATCTCGGGGGATAAAGGTGAGGTTGAGGAACTTGCAAATAAATCATTAAAGATTTGTATTATTATGCAGTTTAGTGAAATTTTACAATAGCAACAGTTCCACTTTAAGGCTAAAAGCACAGAGGCAACTAGTAGCAGGCTAAAATGGGTTTCTGTGTTTGTCTAAATTACACATAAATATGACCAATCACTGTGAGCTATTGAACGGCAATCGACATACTTTACAATAGTGACAGCAAAGAGTGGAACTGTTAGATGTATCTACTGCCATAATGTTATGAAAAGTAAGACGCATGTTACATAAAGCAGGGATTACATTTTAATAATATACAAAACCACAAAAAATAAGTGGGATTAGAGAACAGTGTGCGATAACAAAAAGAAAAGGGTGGGAGAAAAGCCCACAGGAGAGCTAGCTACTTCAGGGACAAGAAAAAGAATGCTGCATTGTAATTATCCATACAAGTAAGAAAATATACTGTATGCAGTAACAGGCAGTAGTTTCATAAAATATACTGTGACACAAATTATATATATATATATATATATATATACAGTGGTGTGAAAAACTATTTGCCCCCTTCCTGATTTCTTATTCTTTTGCATGTTTGTCACACAAAATGTTTCTGATCATCAAACACATTTAACTATTAGTCAAAGATAACACAAGTAAACACAAAATGCAGTTTTTATATGAGTGTTTTAAATGGGTTTTTATTATTTAGGGAGAAAAGCAATCCAAACCTGTGTGAAAAAGTAATTGCCCCCTGAACCTAATAACTGGTTGGGCCACCCTTAGCAGCAATAACTGCAATCAAGCGTTTGCGATAACTTGCAACGAGTCTTTTACAGCGCTCTGGAGGAATTTTGGCCCACTCATCTTTGCAGAATTGTTGTATTTCAGCTTTATTTGAGGGTTTTCTAGCATGAACCGCCTTTTTAAGGTCATGCCACAACATCTCAATAGGATTCAGGTCAGGACTTTGACTAGGCCACTCCAAAGTCTTCATTTTGTTTTTCTTCAGCCATTCAGAGGTGGATTTGCTGGTGTGTTTTGGGTCATTGTCCTGCTGCAGCACCCAAGATCGCTTCAGCTTGAGTTGACGAACAGATGGCCGGACATTCTCCTTCAGGATTTTTTGGTAGACAGTAGAATTCATGGTTCCATCTATCACAGCAAGTCTTCCAGGTCCTGAAGCAGCAAAACAACCCCAGACCATCACACTACCACCACCATATTTTACTGTTGGTATGATGTTCTTTTTCTGAAATGCTGTTTTACTTTTACACCAGATGTAACGGGACGCGCACCTTCCAAAAAGTTCAACTTTTGTCTCGTCGGTCCACAAGGTATTTTCCCAAAAGTCTTGGCAATCATTGAGATGTTTTTTAGCAAAATTGAGACGAGCCTTAATGTTCTTTTTGCTTAAAAGTGGTTTGCGCCTTGGAAATCTGCCATGCAGGCCGTTTTTGCCCAGTCTCTTTCTTATGGTGGAGTCGTGAACACTGACCTTAATTGAGGCAAGTGAGGCCTGCAGTTCTTTAGATGTTGTCCTGGGGTCTTTTGTGGCCTCTCGGATGAGTTGTCTCTGCGCTCTTGGGGTAATTTTGGTCGGCCGGCCACTCCTGGGAAGGTTTACCACTGTTCCATGTTTTTGCCATTTGTGGATAATGGCTCTCACTGTGGTTCGCTGAAGTCCCAAAGCTTTAGAAATGGCTTTATAACCTTTGAAATTGAACTCAGGTGTGATAAACCACAGTTAAGTTATTTTTTAACAAGGGGGGCAATCACTTTTTCACACAGGCCCATGTAGATTTGGAGTTTTTTTTCTCCCTTAATAACGTAAACCTTCATTTAAAAACTGCATTTTGTGTTCAATTATGTTATCTTTGACTAATAGTTAACGGTTTATGATGAGCAGAAACATTTAAGTGTGACAAACATGCAAAAGAATAAGAAATCAGGAAGGGGGCAAATAGTTTTTCACACCACTGTATGTATATATATATATATATATATATATATATATATATATATATATATATATATATATATATATATATATATATATATATATATATATATATATATAACAAAGCAATGGGACAGCACTCCAAGGATTTATGACATCAGTCAAGCAAAAAGGTTTATTGTATCCGACGTTTCAGTTCCAGTGCGGAACTTTCATCAGGGAAGAACCGGTGGTGTGTACAGTGGGACGTTTAAAACGTCTATTTGGCGCCAAAAGCCATTGCCTGGCAACCAGTAAACAATGTGAACATCGTGCAATTGATTACATAGTGAAAATACATGGCAGACATTATGTGCGTATCTGACATAGTATACAAATAGTCACAGACCTATTCACAAACACCTCTCTCTGTACAACTCGCAGTCAGCACGTATATAGTAATACTGCATCATGAGGGCGTGATTACCCTAAGTGGGCGTGGCCGGAGCTCCGTCCAAGGTCCTGTAGCGGTGGAGGTAGCTCATTAGAGCTAAGGGCTGCAGTGGGACTGGATAGCGCATAACGTTTGGGACAAGCCTCTTGGTAACCATGCACAAACCTCATAGCAGCGCCAGTAGCGCTTCACAGCAGTGCCAGGCAACGGCTTTTGGTGCCAAATAGACGTTTTAAACGTCCCACTGTACACACCACCGGTTCTTCAATGATGAAAGTTCCGCACTGGAACTGAAACGTCGGATACAATAAACCTTTTTGCTTGACTGATGTCTATGTCATAAATCCTTGGAGTGCTGTCACATTGCTTTGTTATATGATTTTCTACGGATTAGCACCCAGGTTATTTCCCTGGCTTATGGTGTGCGCTCCCTATGACTGTATATATATAAATATATATACACACAAACACACACACACACAAATGTAATCCTTGATGTGTCTCTTGAAATCAGTGTGCATATATTTACCAAACACACCAAAAAATACTGCAATGTGCTCTTTGCTCAAAGGCCATCTCTTGTTGTAGTATTTTTGTACTTTTTCCTCTACAAAGCTAATAACATTGGACTTGCCATTTACTCTGAGCTAAGTGTTGTAATTACTCCTCCCTATGGAATCAGTTCATAATAAAGATTTACAGAAATATTACCGAGTAGTAAAAGCGCAACAGGGCAGACATGGTTACTCCCATTCATCTGGGGGACCAGAAACATGTTTGCTTTAAAGTTCCCTTTTACACAAGTTTCTTGCTTCCCTGCAAGTTGCCAAGACAACAGCTGCCATTGGAATACAAATCACTTTTCTGCAGCAAACACTGAGTCTGAATGCAAATGGGAGAGAAAACTAAGTAAACAGAGAACCACGAAAAGCAAATTTTCTATGACCACAAATTCCCCCTAATACAAGTTCCACAAGCCTTCAGCTGTTGTATAAAGGCCTCCAAACAATTTTGCAAATAGAATTGCAACTCCTCACTTTATCATTTAACAACAATTGCAATGTCAGGAAAGTCTCCACATCACCAGTGTAACCCCATATGTACTGCAAAGAATGCTGCTTTTTTTGCATAATTCACTGAGGAACTTGTATCCTAGCACTACATGTAGTATTCCCATTCTTTTGCAATGGATAGGGAGGTGTACTGCCCAACCCAAATCCCATTTTTCATAGCGCAGTTGACAACAACCTTAAGCAGCATTCTCCTTATTTTGCATGCCTATATAAAACATACAACCACGGCTATAGAGAAATTCTCCAGACTCTGCTAACTCAATACACCACCAATTAACACTTAACAAATAAGAGTTAGAGAAATAAATGTAGCTATAAAAATATACAACTTAATTACTGGATTGCTGTATTAAGCACACTGCCTCAGAGATGCCCAAAAGGCTAAAATCCAAAGATTATAGCTGGGATCAGGTGTAACCGTAGGATTTTAAATTGGATTTGGCACAGCTGATTTGATTTGTGGAGGATTCATTATTAGCACAGATTAAAAAATTATGGATTTGGAGCAATTCTAATGGGAAGATGATTATATATAAAAATTAAGTACACTTCAAACATTCCTTATTTTTTCTTCAAATCTGTTTTAGTTACTAATATTACATCTGCTCATTTCAAAATCCACATTCAAATAGACTGGAAAATTACAGGTTGAAAACTTTGAAGCCCCTTGATAGAAAGTGGTTTATATAATGTAACTTAAAATGAACTTAACTTTCAAGCAGCTTACCTTTCAAAATTGGAATTATTTGCTTAAAATGGACTCTATGGGAGATGACCTTTCCATACTTTCTGGATAATGGGTCTCCAGGTAAGGAATTCACATACCTATAAAATCTTTACATAAGTAACCATTTTGTAAAATGAGTTCTCTGTTAGGCTAGTGGTGGATTTCAGAACGAAAATGCAAGTTTGATCATTTCCATGCCAAAATCTGTTGCGTGTGCCTGAACACAGGCCAACGTAATAGTTCCAGATGCAGGCTAAGAAGAAAGCTAATATTAGCGTTGGGTTGGTTCTTGGTCTGCACTTCTCCACAGGCCAAGATTGTCCCCGTGTGGCATTAGCCTTAGAGTTAACAGCAGCAGAGTGCTTATAGATAATAGCACCATAGCTCTGCATAAACCAAAAGAAAAATCTAAATGGCAGATATCTGAACATATAAATAAGGTAAGCAAATTAATGTTATAATAATATACAGTATAATAAATATATTAGGGATGCACCGAATACACTATTTTGGATTCGGCCGAACCCCCGAATCCTTCCCGAAAGATTCAGCTGAATACTGAACCGAATCGAACCGAATGCATATGCAAATTAGGGATGGGAAGGGGAAAACATTTTTTACTTCCTTGTTTTCTGACAAAAAGTCACGCAATTTTCCCCGCCCCTAATTTACATATGCAAATTAGGATTTGTATTTGGTTTGGCCCAGGCAGAAGGGTTTGGCCGAATCCCAAACCAAAATCGAAATTGTTGTTCACCTTTAAATTAACTTTTGTATGATGTAGAGACTAATATTCGGAGACAATTTGCTATTGGTTTTAATTTATTTAATAAATAAATAAAAACAATAGCATTATAGGTAAATAGCGTATGTCGGAGTCTGCCCTGACTGCACGAGGATTAGTCTAAACTGTAACACCGTTCTTCTAAATCAATGGTGTGAATCACTGCCTAAATACAAATGCCTGCCAGTCCTTTTGTATTAGGAGAACTATTGGTACAGAAGATAAACGAATATCCAAAAAGCTAGTTGTGCTAGCAATTGAACAGAAAATAAAACTTCTGCATGAGTATTATTCAGCAAGATTGTGCAAAAAGCCACTAAAAAATCAATTCCCTCTTAAAAAAACAAGAATTATATTGTATTGTATCATATTAATAAGGCCAACAACATCAATATGTGGTCTATACAGTTCTACACTCACTTATGTATTCAGTATTTTATTATGAATTTTATAGGGGCCAAGTTTTGAAACTTGCTTTTCCAACTCATATGGTTGCCCTATTTATTAGGGATATGCTGAATTCATAATTTTGTGGATTTGGTGAATAATCTACATATTTAAATATTTAAAATATATTTTAAACATCCATGATCTGCTAACAAAAATGTATTACACTGTCCAGAGCTTTAAGTCACATGACTTTAAGGGTTCTGGTTTGCACAGTTAAACAATAATTGTCTGAATCCTGTAAAAATGTTGCGATTTAGATGAATCCTCTGTGTTCACATGTGCATAAGAAGTCAAAGGACAATGAATTTGAGGTTGGTCGTCCTTTTTGGAGAAAGCTGTACCAGCCCAGGGAGCTTTATTGATGGAAACAAACCACAAAAATGGATAATTATGCAACACGCAGTTTATGCCATATTAATCTTACCAAACTGGAATATATTTAAGTAAATATTACTCTTTTACATCTTTTCCCTTAGGCCTTATTGCATATTATTCTCTGTGCTGCCTCAGAGATCACCTGACCAGAAATACTGCAGCTCTAACTGTAACAGAAGTGTGGAAGCAAAAGACAAAACTTTTTCCTTTAATTGGCTCATGTAAGCCAAATGCATGGTTTGTTTATGTGCACTGTGAATAATAGGCTCCCAGGGGGCAGCCCTTAATTCCTAAAATTTTCTATTTCAGATTACCCAATGCACATACTACTAAAACATATCTTTTTATGAAAATTGTTTGCTTACATGCAGCAGGGTTTTGCATATGAGCTGTTTTATGCACTATATGTTTATAGAGACCTACATTGCTACAGGGGTATAGTTTAAGAAAATCTCCTGAAAATATCTTTAAACTTGTTATGGTTAATAGATCAAATTCATTTTACAACAAAAACAGTAATAAATGGAAAACCTTAACTTCTGATTTTCACAAAAAAGTAAGAATGGGTGAGGATTGAAAAAAAAATAGTCTATTTTTTATCATTTCTCTAGAGTGTTGAATACCCTTGAATTTTATGCATGTAAGTAAAGAGTCCTAGCCACACACTTTTTATTAGACACATTTATTTACTGTGTTAGAGACCCAGTTTTCCCTAGTAGTAACCCAGCATAATAGCAGATAAATGGAACCAATGTTCCTTCCCTCATTAATGCCTTAATAAATATATCCTTAAGATGTAAAGCACCAGTGTCTGGGCTTTCATAGCTATTGACATGCTTCCGCTCCAGCCCCTAAATCCTTGTTACAAGCCCATTATCTTTAGTTGTCATAGTGATCTGACACTTAGCCTTTATTCAGCCATGAATTAAAGTGCTTATTTTTATGCTGTTTTCACAAGAACCTTCTCCTGTTCCTGCTTTCCCTTTGTCCTAACAATCTTTTTGTGTAGCGCTATAACTCATGAGAACCCAAAAAATAATTAAATAAACATCCATTTTCATACATAAAGAATTATATGTATATATAATGCTTTCATTTGAAATAGATGTACAGTACTACAAAAGCCAAGCAAACAAAGTGTATCATTAGCCATTTGTAGTAGTTTTATAGATGAATAATCTGTCATGTCATACTACAAATTATACTATCCCACAACAGCAGAAATATTATTTGATTGATATAACAGATTCAAATAGGCTGTAACAGGTTTGTATTTTGTGTAAGAGATAGCTTAACTCCAAAGTGATTTAATAGAAATTCATACAGATTTCTACAGTTAAAACAACTCCCCATGCCTATTTTATTCGGATGTTTTCACATACATATATTGATACAACAAAGCAATATTTTGTTTATTTTTCCATGGCTGCAGCATTGGTATTTATATACTCACAACTGCCCCTTTCTGATGTTGCAAAAAGGGAGGGGCAAGGGCACAGATCTATAAATTGGAACTTCAGGAGGCGGAAGTGGGGTATGGTAAGACCTGCACATGATCCAAGAAATGTGTGTGGAGTCAGGTATATCTTGGATCCCACAGGATTCTGGCCAGGCCACAAATCACTAGTAGGGAGATTAAAAACTCGTGTCTTGTTTGGACCAATAATTGTGGACCAATAATAGCAAAAAAAAATGTATAAATCACAAATAAAATGTTAGTCCAGCAACTTCAAATAATATATATTTTTGGCAGCAATAAATCAATCTTGTATTAGGGCCAATATAAACTGTATTTTAAATAAATCTGACTCCTGATGCCAAATACATAATTAAAATGACCCTATTTACTTATCACTGCTTTCCACATAGATCTATAAGAACACATAAAGGCCTCATATAAGAATGCTTGAGCCTTTAGGAACCAGTGTGTTTTTACTAGTCAAATGCTGAAGGCTCGAGTGTTCTTAAATGGGGCCCATTAGAGTAGCAGACAAACCTCAACGAGCTTTTCTGAGACTAACTAGATCTGTCAAGGATTTTTCTAACTGAGGCAGCACATTTCATAGATAACTATGATCAAAAGTTTGGATCACAGCCTTTTTATCAAGAATCAAGTCCATGAGTATTAGGATGTTTCATTCCAGGTTTGGTCTAGATTTAATTCAGTGTTAGAAACTTGTCTCTTAATTCAGTTCCAATTTTCTCTTTCAAATAGTTTTACATGATAAACCATGAGAAACATTTTTTCATCAAACTTAATTTGGCCCTTTGTGTTATACAGACGTTTTCATGAATATCTTTTCAAATCACTCCTGTCCACCCAGAATTTTGCTAATATGGAAGTAAAAGCACTTTTATGAATAGAGCAAGCGTGCAATATTTGGCTTCCATTTTATTGCTTTACGTTCTATGGTGGAATTGCAATTGATACTTCAAGTCAGCCACAGGAGTATGACAGCATTTTTTCAAACTTCTATCTCAAGGCAGGGATCTTGTAAGTCGTCAACTAAACCATTTGTGATGTTAGTGTTTGTGCAAGTCATTAAGTCTATGCAGGGGCGATCCTGGCCCCTCCGCCACCTGAGGCAGCAGCAGTTGCTGCTGCCCCCCCTCCCCCGGAAATTCACTCTTAAATTACCAGGAGCAGCATTTTTGCTGCCCGTGGTACCTAGTGGGGCGTTGCCGCCTGAGGCGGCAGCCTCAACGGTGAAGCACCCCTGAGTGTATGAATAAATCCAAGTAGGGTCTCTCTCTGGTTTTCATTGTGCTTGTAATATACTATAAAGCACTATGACTACATATGACTAGGATTCCTGCAATAAGATAATCCAACTAAACTGCAAACCCAAAGAGCAAACCTAAAACTGTACAAGAGATTATTTTAATGAAATGAAACCCTAATAAATGTTGAACCCTGCCAAAATTCTTGCCTTAGCAAATCAACGAAACATTGGCTATATACTGAATTAATATAAATCCCAGGGTCTTCTAAAAGGTACACTACTTAAGTGCTGATATAACCGTAATTTATTATACATTAATATCTTCATTTCAATCAACATCCTAAACATGTTAATAGATTTATCTCACCAGCATTACATTTGTCAAACATATACAGCTATTAATTCCCGCTTTCTCATCAAGCTGGACAATATGATAAGGAATGCTCAAGTCTTAGTTTAGTCAATGTGATTGGCTAACATTAGCAGATCTGTGGAACATTATTATTAACAGTTTTATATATTGCAGGCAAGGATAAGACTGTACATATATTAAGCAGGGGACTGTTTATATTTGTATTATCAGAATAACATCTCCATAATGAAGGATGTAAGACTCAAATGCAGCTTTCAATACGGTTACTGTGGGATAAGCAAGGCCTCATGAGCTTCACACTGTAATTTGCACTGGTATTGCTCCTTTACAAAAACTGTTTGAAGTCTGATAAAAATCAATAGTCTTAATGGATACTCTAATGGAGCACAAGCTCAAACCCCTTCCAAAGCACATTGCTCTCACACTTTTACAAGCGGACAGCATGCATGAGAAGTGACTGATGACAGGCTCTGAGGTGCTAAAGGATTTTAAATAGCTTTACAAAATACTTTAAGAGTAAAGGTGGCCACATACTGGTTGATCCTCTAAATTATCTTGCCAATCGGCCTACAGACAGAAAAGATGGATAACATACACGGGAATGGCTACCAAAAAGTGAAAAGAATCAATAACACACCTTCCACCTCCAGACACCCCCATACGTGGCAGACGCTTGTTTCACCCACCTAAATGTCGCTTACAGTCAAGAGCAAATCTCTTCAACTCATACCATACCACGCCAGTAGTGGGTGCAAAATAGTTCAGGCAAGATGTATTATGGGGAATCAACACTGCCATCTGCACCTGTATTTTTCATTCTGCACTCTAAATTCTTAAATGAGCCCTAAAATATTTCTGTCATTACCACCCTAACATCTCTGCTTTCTCCTCTGGCTTTTCTGCGGAGTCAGTCCATGCTGAAATCCACGTTGTCTCATGCAGAAATACACTCGGTGTACACTATGAATTCAGGCAGCAGATTAGCTTCTACATTAGCAAAGCAGAGAAATTACCTGTTATTAGGCTAAATATATGTTAAATTATAGCGAGTTGCAGAGAATTTTACTCCTTCCTACCTACAATGTTTGCCCATAGAAAAGACAGGGCTGAGTGAATTGTAAAATTATTTTAAAAATAATACCTAGTAGCAACAATAAAGGCAAACACTAGGACCTCAGCTGCTGCTGAGTTCCAAACAGCATCAGAGCCTACACATAACTATCAACCTTACACATGTTTATATATGTATTTAAAGGGGTTGTTCACCTTCCAAACACTTTTTTCAGTTTAATTGTTTTCAGATTGTTCCCCCGAACAATTACTTTCCATTATTTATTTTTTAAGTTTTTTTTCTCAAAATCTAAGCTTAAAGTTTAATGTCCCTGTCTCTGGTGTTTGAGTCTGGCAGCTCAGTAATTCAGGTGCAGACTCTGAACTGTTACAATTTTGCAACATTTAGTTGATACATTTCTTAGCAGCATTGCTACAGTATTAACAAATATTGTATCAATTCTAACAGCTGCCTTTCATGAAATCCAGATATTCTACTCAGCAGGAATAAAGATAAGAAATGTATCAACTAAATGTATCAATTTAGAACAGTTTACAGGGTCGGTGACCCCCACTCCCACAGCTGCTTTAAGAAGGTGAAAAATAATAAAATAATGATATTAGAAAAACGTTCACACATAAAAAAATTAGAAAGTAATTGGAAAAAGTAATTATTTCTGGTGAACTGTCGGAAAACCACTAGATGTTTGAAGTTGAACCACCCGTTTTAGTGTTTGCTTTAGATGGCAGACTAAGGATTACAACAAATGTTGCAAAATTGTAAATATAAAATGTTTTATGTCCCTTTTTTGAAATTACTTAAATTTTTTCAGGCCCTATACTATTAACCTTCTATCTTGATTTTAAAACTGCTTCAAGGTGGATAGAGTAATTAACCAGATAACAGTTGACAGTTAACAGCCTGAAAGCAGCAGATCAATTAAAAAACAAACTTAAAATATAAAATTAATGACAGCTGCAAATTTTCTCAGAATTCTGCTGCCTCTTCCATACTAAGGGCAATGACAAAACTACCTTGCCATTGCCCAAATAACTCTCTGCATATCTGGTAAGAGATGGATTCATTTTTCAGAATGCTTTGGACCTGGGTTTCTTGGATAGGGTTTTTTTGGTAATGTGGATAATCATGCCTTACCTACACCAATATGTATTTACATTTAGTTGCCATCAATTGTAGACTTCTATATAAACTAGTAGCTTTTAATTCCTGAGTATTTTCTTGCAATCTTTTTGCATTTTTTCTTTGATAAGTTGTGACAATTTGAAGCTCTGCAGAATACTCTTTTTCATGGGCGTCCGCAAATAGGGCAGGAGGGACACTCCCCCCCCCCCTTGGAATTTTGCCCTTAAATTCAACAGAACGTTGAATCTACGGTTCTGCAACTGCAGCACATCAGGGTGGGTGAGAAGAGGAGCGACTTTTAAAGCCGCTCACTCATATGACCCTAGGCAGTGTGTGCCGGCCTTAGGCCGATTGGATTTATTGCGCCCTGCACCATGAAAGGAGTCAGCACACAACAGCCAAGATTCAGAGCGCACACAACTCAGATCGTATCTTTTTTCACCTGCTGCTTTTGATCTTCCTGTGTCCAGGCTGCATGGGGAGGGTCATATGACAGCAAGGGGAGAATACTGGAAAGGATTTTTTTTTTACTTGCTGGCACTGTTTATTTACAAAGCATTCCCACTTCCCTTATCAAAACTCATGGCTCTGGCCACTCTATTCTCCCATAGTGACACCATTAAATATTTCCTTGCTGCCATTAGCCATTTTAATTTTTAACCTCTAGATATGTGACATTTATTTTAATAACTGTGCTGAGGTTTTTGAACAAAAAAATAACTGTGTTCCGGGTTTATTATACATGGAATTGCCACTGTGTTCACTCTGCTAATTGTTTGTTGGGCATTATAAATAAAATTGCATCAGTGGTTTTTTTTCAGAATGATGAGATGTATAATTTAGGAAGAGCTAAAATAAATGCTTAGCCATCTATATATTCAAAGCTCTAACTTCTGCAGAAAAAAACCCTAGGCCTGCAACATACGATAACATAAAACGATGGCATCCCCTGTAAGCACAATTCAGCAGGAACAGTCCCTAAGTTTGTACAGAGAGATACCATAAATGAATGTCAGCATTGGTATTCCCTGTACTATTTACCATACAGCAGGAAGTTTTGAGTTTAGTCCTAGTTTTATTGCCATTGTGAATAGTGTATTTGCTAATCACACTGCGCAATACCTTTTGTACTTTATTTTGGTGATTATATTGACATTTTGGTGATTTTGATGCATTTTTAGCCATTTTATTGCATGTTTAGCCATTGTATTGCATTTCCAGCTTTGCATAGGTGTTGTTCACTTATTTCTGTCAGTAAAAACTTATTTGGCCATGCTAAAATACTCAAACTTTGATTCTGACTGCTGGGAGGAAAAAAAAACCCAGATTTTTATGGTTTTGTTGGATTTTAGTGATTTTAGACCATTGCGCTCTGTTCTTTGTTACTTCGTTTTTCCCATGGAAATTTTATCTGCTATATAGACATTTGGGGGTCTCTGTGCGACATAGTTTGGTAAATCTATGCATATTGGGCATCAACCTGTTTAGTAGACCCCTGGCGTTCATATTTAGGTTGCCTTTCGCTGGTACGTTACAAAATATAATGGGGCATAATGCAAGCTTTGTGACTATTTTCAGAAACTTCATAAAAAGCGTTATGTTTAGCATAGCTTTGCTAATCGTATGCACAATGGGCACCAAACTGGCAATCACATTTAGGGTGCTTTTTCTTTGTACATAATGATACATGGGTGATATGATGCTGGAAAGTTGAAGCTTTGAGGCAATTTTCAGATATTTCACCAAAACCAACAATTTTTGGAAAGCCTTGCGACTCAGTACTTTGGAGCAGAAAGGCATGGGTACCCATTTTAGATTCAGTAGAATGTGTGATTTCCAAAAATATATGGTTTTGGGGGGGGGGTAAACGTATAGCTCTGTGTTTAAAAAAAAAAAAAAGGTTGTTTTTGATTGATAAATTTGCCCCCCCCCCCTGGAAAATTTTCTGCGGATGCCCATGCTCTTTTTGCCACATTTTTTTTTAACTGAGAAAATATCATTAATTTGAATTTTGACAAATTGACCCTAAAGGCAAAATCAACATAAATAACCTCATTACATCAGTCTGGTTTGATCCCTGACTCATTTATAAGGTGATATGAATGAGCCGTATAATATGTCAGTGCAATATAAATGATTCATAATAATATATTGACTTATGTACCCCCACTGTAAAAGGATATTATAAGTGACAGAGGAGTTCCATGACCGTATACATGCACAAGACCAAAGGTAGAGTGCTTTTAGACAGGTCATAGAACTCTGAGGTGACTTCGTATATCTTTACATTTTATTGAAGGGGGTACAGTGGTGCTTGGAAATTTTCAATATTTTTATATGAAGTTGACCTAAAACATCATCTGATTTTTAAACAAATCCTAAAAGTAAATGAAGAAAACCTAGCTGAACAAATTAAACAGATATTATTAAATTGGGTTCTACAACATTTCTTGGCCATTCCAGAAAATTAACTATTTTTTTAACCACTCTTTGGTAGAAGGTTTTGTGTGTTAAGGTTTGTTGTCTTGATGTATGACCCACTGTCTCTTGAGATTCAGTTCATGGACAGATGTCTTGACATTTTCCTTTAGAATTCTCTGGTATAGTTCAGAATTCATTGTTCCATCAATGATACCAAGCCACCCAGGCACAGATACAGCAAAACAGGCCCAAACCGGAACACTTCCACCACCATGTTTCACAGATGGGATAAGTTTCTTGTGCTGGAATGCAGTGTTTTTTGCCATATTTCTCCTTTAAGCTAAAAAGTTATATTTTGACTTCATCTATCAACAAAACATTCTTCCATTCAAACCATGTGGTTTATCCACATGATCTGTAAGACTGTAAATGGTCAGCAATATTTTTGTGGGAGAGCAGTTTCTTTCTCCTTGCTACACTGCCATACACACCATTGCTGTTCAGTGTTCTTAACCTCCAGGGCTCTATCAATGAATTGAATTGAACAAGATCCAAGTAGTTTAAAAAGGCAATATTTATTAACAACCATGCCCCAAATCTAGGTTAAAACAAGTTAAAAGACAAACAATGTGCAGCAAATGGGAGGAGGGATCCCTCTCTTAAGTTATTTGACCCCACCACCTGCCTTATATTAAAGCAGGTGGGAAGAACAAATCATGTACTGTATATGGCAGCTGCAGCTGTGGGACAGACCGCTGGGTCTATAAGAGTAATAACATTTTAGTAGTTAGGCACACATCTATGCCAATAATTATATCCAGTGGTAAATAGTCACACAGCTGATAAGGCACCAAGCTGAAATAGTAAAAAGTGTTGTATACAACAGAACATGGAACCTAGGCGCGGGGTCAAATAACTTGAGAGGGATCCTTCCTCCCATTTGCTGCACCTTGTTTGTCTTTTAACTTGTTTTAACCTAAATTTGGGGCATGGTTGTTAATAAATATTGCCTTTTTAAACTACTTGGATCTTGTTCAATTCAATTCATTGAAAGAGCCCTGGAGGTTAAGTCCCTTTTTTCACATTTTGATATTTAACTTTGTTATTTGTGGACACTCCTTGGACTCTTTTCAATGACTATAATAATTATTATCTACTGTCTGGCTTGTTTATTTTTAAAGTGTAAGCCAAAAAAAACATTAGAAATTCGAAGGTTTTTTTTATTCTATTGCTTCAATCGAACTAAGTAAATGGGCCCCCTAGTGTAATATCATCAATATACATAAAATTACATAATTAATTGTTCAAACTAAGCAACCTGATCCCCTGAGTACACACATACCAATTATAGAGTAATTTATCTTGCCTATATCGGTTGGCAATACATCAACCACTTGGGAAAAAATATGCAGCTCAGATGTAGCATCACTGGTTACTAAACTGTACAAAGAATCTGAACCAGTCAAAAAAAGTTGTCTACATTAAATGGTGGCACTTGCCCATATATATGTATAATATGACCTGTCCTATCCCCTCCCCAAGGACAATGAAATTGAAAAAAATATTAAATTGTTCCAGTAAAATAAGGTTTGTTTTAATCTTCGGATAATGCTACACTTGTCATTTTTTAAAATTCTCTCATAATCATGCCAACAATGCATTCACATTGGGAATGAATTGCATCAGCCAAATGGCAGACGCTTAGATTTCTGATGAGTGTAAAAATGCTAAAACACAGGACAGTGCATTTTTTAGAGTTGACTAAAAAGAAGAAAAAAAAACATTAAGCATTGATTGTATTGCAAATGCAATGGTAACTACCATATGTGGCTAAATACACTGCAGTTTCAAAAACCAACAATTCTCATATGTCATTATGTGGAGCAGAGTACATTGTTATTAGTGGAACATGTGTCATTGTGCTTATGCAATTACGCAAAACAGTGACACAATGCATCATGAGGAATGCGGTTACTGATAATCGTGAAGGAATATGGGAATGTACAGTTTATTCCATACTTCTGCAACCTTAGGCGCCCCACATGTTGGCAGACTGGGACATTTAATGCCAGAACATCATGAGAACAGAGAATCAACAGAAAACTCTATTTATGCAGCTAGGCTGTGTATGTGGGAAATAACCTTGAGCTATTCCTTGGCTTGAATATGGAAAGTCACAATACCACAGCAGTCTATTTCCCAAAAGATGTCTCATACTTAGAAATTAACATCTGCATTACTTATTACACTTCGGAAATTGTTAACTGCTACTGTCTGAAACTGGCACCTTGTCAGTAGTTGAGCTCTTCTGGCACTTCTTAGTTTACCAATTTGTTGGTTGACATTTAAATACAGGTATGGGACCGGTTATCAAGAATGCTCTGGACCTGGAGCTTTCCGAATAATGGATCTTCCTGTAATTTGGATCTTCATACCTTAAGTCTATTATTAAATAATGTAAACATTAAATAAACCCAATAGGCGGGTTTTGTTTCCAATAAGGATTAATTATACCTTATTTTAGATCAAGTACAAGGTACCGTTTTATTACTACAGAGAAAAAGGTAATTTTTTAAAATTTGGATCATTTGGATAAAATGGAGTTTACAGAAGACAGCCTTTCTGTAATTTTTAGATGTCTGTAAAACAGATCCCATACCTGTACTGTCAACATCCTATCTGCCCTGATATTTTAAACTGTACAGTCTGCTCCAAGAATAAAAAACAGATGATTTTTTTTCTCCTTAGGAAATAGCTCACAGAGAATAACGACTACTATTTTATAATTTAAAAATATACCATTATAACAATGTATGCTTTATGCCAGGAGAATAAGGATACAGCAAAGACAGGGGATGTTTCAATGTGCAGAAAGCAAAACATTTGTTTGGATTACTCAGTAAAAAATCTGCCCATGATAAAACAGGGATTTTTACAGTGTATATATTAAAATGAATTCATGTTTTGGAAATAACAAAGAACCTTACAGTTAGGGGCAGATTTATCATGGGTTGAAATTAAAATTCGAATTTTTTTTTTATGGTCAAAACTGTCAAATTCGACTAGGGAGTTATCCAAATTCGATTCGATTTTTTTTTTTAATTTGAATTTGATTTTCGAGCCCTTTAAGAATTCGACAATTTGCCACATAAAACTTGCAGAATTACTGTTTAAGTCAATGGGAGAGGTGCAGGAATCAATTTGGAGATGTTTGCAGCCTTCCCGACATTCACGTTTTTTTCGGAGAAAAAACTCGAATCGAGTTCTCATCAAATTCGATTTGAATTCTCGGTTCGTTTAAATTCGTTCGAGTATAAAAAATTAGATTTTAATAATACATCTTGACTAGTCGAATTTCAAATTTATGGGAGTTTTCAAAAAACTCCCATAAATTCGACCCTTGATAAATGTGCCTCTTAGTGTCACAGGTTACTTGTCACTGTACACACTGTCACAATTCTCCATATATGTCGAGAAGCATCCATGCACATTGAAGAGAAGCTGCGGTCAAATTACTGTTGATTGAGACACTTTCTTTGGAACATTGCAGGTTATGACCCGTATTTATGTAACTACAATAGATCATACTTATGTACATACAGACAAGGCAAGAAGTCTTGTGAACATGGTGCTGATTAATTGCCTGTGACAAATTGCTTTGTGTTGACAAGAACTATGGCCTTCGTTCATATACAGTGGGGGGAAAAAACATTTGGGCCCCTTGCCAAATTACATTGGTTTCTTTTTTAATCAATACATTTGTAAATGTTAATACACAGTTAAATTTTATTTAACAAACGTTAAAACAGAGACTGAGAAAAAAGTAATTGTGATGTGCAAAAGTTTGGACATTCTAGTAAGTCAGTATTTTTTAACACTTCACTTGACAGATCACAGCTTGTAAAAAACTTTTGTATCTAGCTAAGTCTTTGAAGAGTCCTATAAAGGTATTTGCCCATTCTTCCTTGCAGATCACTGATTTAGAGCTCATCTTGAGCATCTTGTATGTTTAAGATTTTCGGTGATGTTTAAATAGATACGGACATCAGAAAATAACCTTTTTTTATTACCTATCATATCATTGTCTTTGAATGCTGTTTATAATTTTGTCATAAAAGTATTTGCCTGATGCTCTTACATTGCCGATTGCTTTCTTACTACCCTGTTCCTCTATGAGGGGGCTGCCATGTTTGTGTAGCAGTAGTCCGTTAGCATAAAGCTGGCCATAGACGTGCAGATATACCTGCAACATCGGACAAACAATTGAACATCCCAATCTCCCGACCTGACACTAGCCTTTCAGATTAAATAAAGTAGTAAAATAACAGATCAGACGATGTTCTGCCCCTGACAGCAATCGTACCAAAGTTATGTACAACAAAACTGGTGGCAGTCACCCACTATCATCAGATAAGCAATACATGCCGAGATATTATAGGTAGCCAACAGAAATTTTCTAACCTGTCCTATCAGTTGCCATGGCAAAAAATCTTACAAAATCGTGGCAAAACAGTCAGGTTTTGGAACTTCAAGTAACAATTACTTACAAAAGCAGAACTATCAGTGAAAAATAATCAACATGACCTATAGGTAACTTTTCATGTAGATTAGGAAAAATAAATTTTTTTGTGTCAGTATCACTTTAAGTCAGGGGACTGTGTGAGCTATCCCAAAACCTCCAGCTTGCTTTTCTTCAAGTAGCTTATGGTAGCTACTAAGGTATGTTTAGGATCATTGCCTAGTTGTAGGAGCCCTATGTTTTTCAAAATTTTCTTAGATTAAAAAATAAAAAAAAAGTTTCATTGTGGAATTGAATGCATGGTTGTCGCGCAGGAAAAAAGTACAAAACACCTGAAAGAGAAAACCAAATCATGTGTAACTTGCCTGCAAAGCCAAATACACACATTTGGACTATCTTAAAAATGTATTGGCACACATTGCCAAGCATATTTGTAATATAATCTGTGTTTCTATTACATCTGGATAAAACCTTCATCAGATAATACAGTTGAGGTTTATATTTTTAAAGGAGTTAGAATCAAGTAGTCTCTATTCATGATGATATAAATAATTGTTGACGCCTTTGCAACTTATGTTTCCTTTGACTTGCCAAAAATAATTATTGTAAATGATATCATAAGTTGGGTTTCTTGGTTTTTCCGCACCTTCTAACCACCCATCACCACTGTTTAGAAGTCCTTTAACCTTAGACGTGCCGACAGCTCTTAAAAAGTAACATGAATTTGTACCAAAAAGAAAGGAACTGCAAAGAAGAGCTAACGAGGTCGCACAGCCTTGTTAATAAATATAATTAGATTGTGTGTGTAACTTGGAAACCATGAAAGGAACAATTAATGCCTTAAATTTTTTTTTGATGAGTGCAAATAAATTCATTCAAAAAAAAATTCATTGTGACCATACTTTGATGTGTAGTCATTCTATCTTGTGATAAACAATTAAGAGTTAATAAAGTGCAATAGTGTAAGGAGTGCTAATTATGTAAGCAACAGTTCGCATTCCACGAGTCTGTAAAAGAAGGAATCACTCAATAAAACATAACATTTAATAGTTAATTTAAAATCAAAAGAGGGAATTAATGAAATATAAACACTTAAAATTATGATGTATCCCAATCTGGTTTCACGGTTGTAAGGATTGCAGTATATCTGAGTAATGAAAATACTGGTCACACCTAGATCATTACATCAGCCTATTTGCCCTCTAATAGTAGTGTGAGTTGGGGTGGGGAGCAGGAGGGTGTCTATAGTAAAAGAAATTAGGTGGCTCCCATTGTGGAAAAAACAACGGACAAACCAGTGCCTTGTATACTGGACCTTGGAAGTATCGCACAAGTGTTAATTTCAAACTGGTGTGCAAGGAGAGTAAACTGACACTTTGTCCTCTCAGAGGCACCTAAGTAGTTATGGCCTATTCCCTATGTCTTGTGTTAAAGCAACAACAAAAGTTTAGACAAACACAATAGGTTAAATAACCAAAGGTAGTGCATACAAACGGAGGACAGACCCAGTGTACTGTACCTTGCAGTATTATACAGACATATATTGTAAGAGACATACCTGGTGGTCTAGTGGGGGGACGGCGGGGACGCCCGCTGCGTTGTGCGGGTTCGGTTAGGCCCCAGGCGCCGGATCGTGTGGGCGCACGTTAGGCCGCAGGAGCCGAATCTCAAGGGCACGCGCGACGCACCTCTGTGGTATTTAAAGGCGCAGGCGCGCTGACGTATGACATCAGCGCGCAATTCAAATAATATTTAAATCCCAGTCTGTCTGTTGGTAATTGCCTGTGATAGAACTAGTTTCTAATGGTTCCTGAGCCTTGTGCATCCGATCTGTTCTGTATCTAGTCTGTTTGATTACCCGTGTTTGACCCAGCCTGTTCCTGACTATTCTGCATTTCTGCAGACCCTTGCCTGCCTACGACAACTCTTCCTGCTTAACCCCTTGATTGACAACCCGGTTTGACCCTAGCCTGCCTGACGATTCTTGTTATCTGCCTGCCTCGAACCAGCCTGTCTGACGATTCACTTGCCTGCTCCATTTGTACTGTGACCTTAGGCCCAAAAGACTCTGCTAACAGCCGTGCCCCTTTGCCAGCCAGGACATCTCGCCTTGCACCTCTCGTTAAGTCCAGGTGGCCCCCAAGTAAGCTGAGGTCTCCTCCCGAAGCCCAACGTTGGTCACACTACTGGTGAAGCCAGGCCGAGACCAGGGTGCTTGGCACTTGTTCTGGTATTGGGTGCCGGTCGTGACATATATGTTTCCAATGCGGTGTGTATAGAGTAACTGGCGCTTTGTCCTCTCAGAGGCACCTAAGTAAGTGTGGCCTATTCCCTATCGCTAGTGCAAATGCAACATCAAAAATTGGAAACGGCAAAGCCCAAAATTAAGTCTGTGCGAGTGCTGATAACAACATCACCGGTCTGACCAACGCTACCTCCGTTATTAGAAGGAAACTGCTGCCACCATTCAGGCCACCCTCCAGAGTGCCTCCTCCCCACCCTTAGAAGGCTTGATAGAGCAAATGCCTGAAGTACGTTTCGCCAGTATAGGCTTTCTCAAAGGCAAAATGGCGCCCAAGTCTCGTGATATTTACATTCTCTCGGTTGCAGTCATGTAATCATTATGTAATTCTCCGGGTTTCTTCAGGGTCCTAGTGCCGAATTCTGCTATAGTTTAAATGGTAAGGAATGTGCAATAACTGCAATTCCACTGCATCAGAGTATCAAAGAAACCGGAGATTTACTTAATGATCACATGACTACTGACAACCAGTGGGCGCAACCAAGAGGATGTAAATATCGCAAGACTTGGGCGCCATTTTTTGCATAATTGCATATTAGAATAAATTGATAGTCTATACTGGGAGATACTCTATGTACCATACAGAGCCAACCAACGACTCATATACCAGATAGAACATCATGAATTCATACTTGGAGTACAGTAAAATGATATGCACATTACAGTTAATATATAATCGCACCACAGGGACACTTCCAAGCACATTAATGTGCATGAAAAACCCAGTAAGAAGCAGCAATTGTTATTTAGGAAAAACTTTGAAATTCGAATTCAAAAAGACCAACCAAAATTAAGTTGAAATTTTTTTTGGGCGAATAGGATAGTTTATTATCGAATAAGTCTATATTTGGCCAAATTCGAATCATACGTATCAAAGCAATAGCGCATTCGATTAAATTTGAATCAAAGTTTTTCCAAAAAAAACTTAGATTTTTCAAAGTCCACCAACTGACTCCAAATAGGTTATAGAAGGTCCCCCATAGGATAAAACAGCAATTTGGCAGGTTTTAGATGGCGAATGGTCGACATTGAATTTTTAAAGAGACAGTACATGATAAATTTCGATATTTGAATTTTCCAATTTTTTTCAAATTCAAATCGAATTTGGACTATTGCCTAGTCAAAGTACACAAAAAATAGCTTGAAATTCGAATTTTTTGAATTCGAAAATTCACCTCGACCTTTGATAGATCTGCCCCTATATATTCTGAGACAATATGCAATTGGTTTTATTTTTTTATTATTTAAGGTTTTTGAGTTATTTAGCTTTTTATTCAGCAGCTCTCTGGTTTGCAATTTCAGCAATTTGGTTGCTAGGATTTAAATTACTCTAGCAATGATGCACTGATTTCAATAAGAGACTGGAATATGAATAGAAGTGAGCGTGAATAGAAAGATGAGTAATAAAAATTAGCAATAACAATACACTTGTACCCTTAAAAAGCATTTGATTTTATTCAGTAGCATAACGATGTTACTGGGCCCCACAGTGAATTATTTTAGGGTCCCCAACATATCAGGAGGTTGTCCTTTTTTTAACAATATATGTAAAAATTGTTCATTAATTAGGTTCTCATGGTGACCCCTATACCTCCTGCCCCCTGCAGCCGCAGGGTCTGCTTCCTCTGTAGTTACGCCCCTGATTTTACATGGGGTCAGTGACCCCCCCATCTAAAAGATACAAAGTCAGAAGAAGAAAGTTAATAATTCAAAACTATAACAAATAAATAATGAAGACCGACTGGAAAGTTGCTTAACCTAAAGGTGAACTACCCCTTTAAACAAGTTTTAAAGGGAGATAACATTTGTTTTTGCCCAGTCAGTTTACTATTACATTTGCTATAATGCCAAAACTTCACATTTCCCTTACAGTATATCTGAATTAACCACAAGTTTTATACAGGAAACAGATCCCTCTTCGCTGACTTTAAAATCTTGCTGTCAAAAATAAATCTGCATGAAATAATATGTTGCACTGCACAAATAATATAAATAATATAAACTGTATAAATGACAACACAATATAAAAAAAACTAATTGTGAGTATGTGAATAGATATTCTTGAGACCCAGGAAACTGTAGTCTCTTCTGTGCCAGTATAGACCTTGGAGGCACAGCAGAGCCAGAACAGAAACTGGTAGGTTAAAGAAACTAGATACCATCTGTTTAAGGAGCCAGAGCCCAGAGGGATGGACAATGTACTTATCCACTGGTTATTAGACTAACAAGATCATCTGGGATTAATACACAACAATAAAACGTTTGTTTCTACATCTATATCCTCATGATAGTCTAAATGGGCAGAAAAACTACTCTGAGAATAAAAATAAAGCAAAAAATCCTACATTTTTTTTCATGGTGGCTGTAGTGTTTGTTTCTCAAAAAAACCACCATGAAAAAGTGGGTTTGAGAAATGGTCTAAACCACTGATTATTTGTGGGATTCTGAATTAAGGGGTTATAGCTTTGTGCTATTTCTTTTTTCATCTGTGAGAAGTGAATGCGACAATGCAAAGCCCCAGAGTGTGTATTATCTATGTGACAGACAGCAAGTCTCCGTTATTCATGCCCTTTGATTTCTCCTTTCAGGAAAGGTATGGATGTCTACCAAATTGGGAGCCATTTGCATCTCTCTGATCATCAAGACTACTGGAGTTATCCTATGCATTCACATTCACCTCACTGATATTCAAACATACCTACACATTAGAGGGCATTTTGCATAGTTTGGTGCTTATCCCCCTTATAAACAGTTTTAATGAAAATCTTTGTAGTGTATAGCTTAACCCAGAAAGAGCTCTCATTATGTAGGCTATTATAAGAAATGCACTTTGAAAATATTGACTTTCTTGCTCCTAAGCTAATAGGATATTTAATGTTTATATTTGTATGTCTCTGGCAAGAGCATTATTATCTGCGAAGAATGTGTATGTTCTGGGTATTCTGATTTCCTCCCACATTTCAAAAACTTACAAGCAGATTAAATGGCTCTTAATGATACTGATCCAAGTGCATGCATGTGTGTCCCTTGAATATGATAAGAAACCTGTAAGTTCTGATTAGGAAGGAAGAGACATGAACCATCAAAGCACTCCAAAATAATAATAAAAAGCGATAATGATAAATATAGGCCCGTTTACACAGAAAAAAAGTTGGGCACTTACACTGAAAATTTTATAGGGAATAATTAACACCCTATTGTAAAATATAAGAAGAGTAAGAGTGTTATGATCATAGAAGCATAAAACAGCTGGCTAAGTGCTTTTATACAGCTCAGGGAACTCTGCAGTGCCTTCTAATGTGCTCCTATATTACAGCAGGGTACATTATTTGACAATAGACAAATTTTAACATAACGCATCTTTCCGTAAATTGGATCTTTATAATTTAAGTTTACAAGAAAATCATGTAAACATTACATAAATTCAATAGGCTTGTTTTGTTTCCAATAAGGATCAAGTGCAAGCTCCTGTTTTATTATTACAGATAAAAAGGAAATAATTTTTAAACCATTTAATTATTTGTATTTAATGGAGTCTATGGGAGATAGACTTTCTGTAATTCTGAGCTTTCTGGATAATGGGTTTCCGGATAGTGGATCCCATACCTGTACCTTGAAAACCTCTAGAAATTTGGGTTTTTCAGACAATTCCTAGCAAAAAAAAAAAAAAAGAAAACCACTAAAAGTCCAAATTGATTTAGAGCGGTACAATAGGATCAGTGAAGGTCCCACTGACTTCTATAGGACCTCGACAACTTTTGCCTGGCAAAGTTTTGCCTGTTTTTTTACACTTAATAAATCTCACATTTTTAAAACTTTTTTAAAAAAGGATTAGGAAACACCAAATTTTTCGGGATTTGTGGAAATAAAATTAAATGTGATAATTAGTAAATGACCCCCTATTTTGCAAATACATAACAGGATCAGGCAATGCAGCTGTACTTTAGCTAAAGTGGTATGTTTGTGTTGCACTTACAAGGAAAGCATTTGCAGACCAGAATACCTGCCATACTGTACATCTTAAAAACAAAATGAAGATGCTGTCCTATCCAGCAGTCAACAAAAATAGTCATATTTTCCCCATACCCAAGGATTTTTTTATTTATTTATAAGCATTATCCTTTTCTTAATACCTGACCTGATTTCCTGGGTAATTTTCATGATTATATGGATAATACATTTGAATCCCACTTTAATATGATAATCCCTTCAAATTCTTCTTTATAGTCCCAGATTGTAAAAGACAGTTAACAACTGAGGACATTTATTCAAGAGTCACAGATACTAAAAGGGTTACAACAGGCCAAAGTGTCAGTATATTTATAAAAATCTGATCCAGGCCTTTATCTTCCGAATCTTGCAGCACTTTTATTTTGGGGGTATCACAGATTACTCTACAGTTTGGTTGGGAAATTAACCAAGCAATACTAATGAACATCTATGCTTGCCTGTCTATCTTACCACTGCCCTCATGCTCAAATGCCAGTAGCAACAAATTTGAACTTTGCTTTAATTTTCCAACTTGTAGGATGTTCAAAACAAACTGCTGATTTGTTGCATTATTGGCAACTGATCTTGTGCAATTTACCCCTTATGTTAGTAAATCATATCCATTCACAATACAGAATCAAGTCCATTATCTCTATGTCCCAACAGTTCTCTCAAAAACAGTGTGCTAGGGAGGTACTGAAATTAGGATTTTGCTCAGAGATTTGGGAAGTTCCCTATATATTTAATTATAGCAAGATGCAGTCCAATTCTAACAGTTTGGCTCAATCCAGGCACAAATAAATCTTTTTTCTACCAGAGGTTTTACCTTTGATGTTATAGCTATAGATGCTTGAGGAAAAGATAGCTATAAACTGAAACTGTTAAAGCCACATGCTTCTCTTAAAGGAGAAGGAAAGGTTAAACTAAGTAAGCTTTATCAGAAAGGTCTACATAAATATACCACTTAAGCCTCAAAGTAATGCTGCTCTGAGTCCTCTGTCAAAGGAAACACAGCATTTATTTCTTATTCTACTTCTTCTTTCAGCTTAAACATCCAGGGCACAGGCTTGAGCATGCTCAGTTTGCTCCTCTGTCCCTCTCCCTTCTCCCTCCTAACCTAACCCAATTATAAAGTTGTTTTGTCAAAACTTTATCAAGCAAATATGCATTAATATACCTAGATTTCAGTGTTTCAATACTTAGGGGCAATACTTAGGGGCAAATTTATCTAAAGGTGAGAAATATTAGAAATTGTAGCTAACTACTAGGGAAAAAAAACTAATTTTCTTTGGATTTCTAGATATTTATCCATTTTCCTTTCATCTGCACGCTGGTTGTGTTTTTTTACACCTGCCATGATACATTCACACTTTTATAGGAACCTTGTGAAATTTTAAAAGTGATAGGTGTTATCAAGAAACAAATAATGGATACCCAAGAACAGAAACCATCTATGATATTTTCACACACAAGATTCAGCAACAAACAAAGCTTATAAATCTGCCCTCAGCAACACAGCTTGTGTTAATTTATCTTTGGCTAGTACATACAAAACTCAGGGGCACATCTATCAAAGAGTGAAAATAGAGTTCACAGCTCTCTACTTAGTAGTATAGGAGTTTTAGAGGCATATTTATCCAAGGATGAAGTTTGTTCCATTTTCACCCACCTCTAAAACGCCTATTCAACTGAATAAAAAGCTGTGAAATTTCTCTCTGGAGAACTGTGTTAAGCCCTTTCATAAATACAGCCCAAGTATGCAATCAACACATTCTTTTAAAACAGGGTTCACACTTTCTAAACATAACCACTAATGTTATCAATCAGAACAAAGAAATAACACTGGTCTAGGAGTCAGAGTATATCATTTATCCCTTTCTCACACTTTCCCCAAGTGTTCCTGTGTATCCTATCCTGAGTTTATTCTGCCCAGCAATCTTTAGCAGAGAAAGCTGGACTTTTGTCCCTTCAAGACGGATGTCCTGCTTCCGCCTGAGTCCTGGTTCTGACAAACCCCAAAACAAGCTCCTCTCATGACACTCTTGTAAGAGTCTAGACAGGACATTAAAAGCTGTTTGTTTAATATTCAAAAGAAACCCTTGGAGACCCAGGGCAAAAAGGCAGGAATTTGACTGCAAAATGGAAACCCCTTTGTTTCTCAAAACCTTCAATCTCAAAGTAAAAGTAGAAAATGCCAAACATCAGATGGATGGGAAGAGTCAAGGCCTAATCAGGCAGAATAAGAGGATTGCATGGAAGAGGATTAAAGACAGGAAATGGAAATAAAATCTAGTTTTTATTTGGTAATACAGGAAATAACTTGTAGCACTGGAGTGAACATTTGTATCAATAAAAAAAAAGGTTATACCTCCCATTTAATTTACTATGTTAAACACATCACAGGAGGGAATTAAACTGCTGAAAAAATATGTATTTTTTTTTTTTAATTTACAGCAGTACTTATATATGCGGCGTGCATAGGACGTAAAGACAGTAACAAGTCAACAACTAAAAATCTGGACTAATGTGAATTCTGCACACTGTATAAGCATTCCCTTTCGTTCAGGTTGAGTCAGGGGACCTCAGCTGGGAGGTGATCAGTTAACTCAGGGCGGGGGTTCTGTTTTCTTTTAAAAATCATATATACAAACTCTCAAATGAAATTTGTTCAGAACCTACATTAGTACTGTGCTAACGTACCCTCGTTTACAGACTTTAATGGAACAGGATCATCAAAAAATGTGTGTTTTTATAGAATGAGTAGATAATGTAGTGTTGCCGTACACTGGAAAACTGGGGTGTTTGCTTCAGAAAGATTCGTCCCAACTGTCCCATTTGCTGTGGGACAGTCCCGATTCTGACAGCTCAATTTGCAGTCCCTGGTTTCTAACAGAAATGTTCCCAGTTTCTCTTTGATCTCCTGCACTGATGCCAGAAAAGATACAAAGTTTCTAAAACTTAATTAAAATTAGAGGCTTTTTGGGCCAGAACACTGAGTGGCTGCACTTCGATACATTTGGAACAATTATAGATAAGCAAAATACAAATGTAACTATTTAAGATAACTACAAGAGATCCTCTGCACTCAACCCATTATCAATATATTTAAGACGACATTTTGTGCATACTGCTACTAAAAAATGCCTTACCCTTTAAACAACACAGGGATTGTTTGTCCATATATTGCAATATATTTAAGCTGGCCAACTACGTCAAAGTCATCCCATATCTGGCCAGTCCTACGCTTAATTTTCATCTGATTCATTAAGAATTCAATTATTTTTTAGTAGCAGTATGCACAAAATGTCGCTGTCTTAAATATATTGATAATGGGTTGAGTGCAGAGGATCTCTTGTAGTTGACTATATGTATTTTGTGGTCACACCCTCATTGCACCCCCGCCTAATGGTTTTAAAAAATAGTGGTGAGCACAACTTTCCCTTGTTTACTATTTAAGATAAGCAAGTCTTTGGGAGAACCGAGACTCATATCTAAACTATACCACAAAAAACATTTTGTCCCACTTTACACTTTTCAAATGTTGTGAGGTATAATATTATACTTATCCCAAGAGAATTAACTATTCTATGCATTATACAGGTACTACTGCAAACTTGAAAAAACTAAGAATATTGTTTCACTGACCCATGACATTTGACAACCCTAAAAAAATGATTATGAAATAAGTAGACTTTGATAAATATGCCCCTGTATAACAGAACAAACAGTACACAAGTGTTTGAAACAGTTCACCACCATAGTTATCCAAAAATATAATCTATAAAGGCTGCAGTGCATGGATGTTTAACATAATAGCCAGAACACTACTTCCTGCTTTCAGCTCTCTTAATAAGCACCTTGAAAGGGGGCCACACGGGACATAGGGCCGCCATCAGGGGCACAGAGGGGACAGTTGTTCCAGGCCCAGTAGATTTCCAGTTTAAAAGGGGGGTCAGGCCGAACTTTAAAGGTAAATTCCAGATTTTTCACAGCAATTTTCTTCATCTTCTGCCTCTTTTGTGTCTCAGTTTGGCTATCACCAGAATGAAGACGAAAGAAGATGATGATGGGCATCTTATACATAATACCCTGGGTTGCTTTATAGAACTCAGCACAGAGAGAACACACACAGGAAGAGGAATTATTCATACAGGGTTACAGGTCAAACATGACATCACATTGCTACGTAACAATAGACTCTCCCTGTTAAGTAACATGCACTGGAACAATCTCTGTCGGTTGTATTCCAACATAAACAACATAAAAAAAAGCTAATATACTCTTAATCGGTGCAGTGCTAGGTGGTAACATGAGGTGCAATGTTCAGAACTTTCAGGCATTAGGACCACTAAAACTAACAGCTGCCTTGAATGGCATGTTAAGGGTTCCTCTTGCGCCAAGACATGCTAAATTGTATGCCATTAGAATCACATGCAATTAAAAGGTTTGTAAGTCCACACTGGGTAGAAAACAACATAATAATCATTAATTATTTACCTCAATTTTATCAGAGTAAATGTAGTTTCCAGGTAGGTAAAATCTTGTGTATATAGCACCAGCAAGTTATAGATTACTTTACATAATTTTTTTTTTTTTATAATAATTTAACAAACGAGGATTACAAAATAAAAATAGGATAAAAGGGTTCTGCTCACAAGATTTTACAATCAAAAGCATGGCAGATTGAGGCAATATTTATGTGTACATTACATTTTAAAATTATGTTGACAGTACCAATGTAATTTACTTGATCATAACTAAGCTGCATAAATCCATAACAGTGGTAATACAGGTTTTTGGGTTTACTTAATTTTTAACTTAAAGTTAAGGTATGGTGATCCAAATGACGGAACGGGCCCTTATCCAGAAAATCCCAGATCCCATGTATTATGTATAATAGTTCTTATACAGTACATGTAATTTAAAAAAACGTAAGGTATACTGTATGTCCAATTTATTTATTATTAAAGTATATCTGTATAATTTATTGTGTAAATAAATAAATACTGTGTATTTATGTTTATTAATAGGAACAGCTACGCAACAATACATTTAATTCCTGCTAGCAAATGTGCCCAGGACTAATATTTTGTGGTCACATTTTGAAACTCCACAGGTCAGTGGAACCAAGCAAGAACCAAATTATGTACATCCATATATAACAGTTTCTGTGTATTCTGTAATAACTGATGGGACAACCTCCCCCCAAAATTCTGATGAAACAAACTTTCAAAGGCCAAAGTATCACACAAATGGTGAAATTACTGCAATGTGAAAGTTGGATCCTGTAGTCTGTGCTGGCCTAGGAAACATTACACAGTACATTTCTTTCCCCACTATGCCGGTAACACAGGATATGCCTCTCCATCCACAGTGTCACATTAACAAACACAAACAATGACTAGCTTTTTTTGTGGCAAAACCCCTGATAAAATAATCTGAAGAAATGAAGGGAAAAATAATGTGATCCAAAAAACAAAATGGGGTGGGGGAGGGAAAGATCAGAATACCAAGTAGCCAAAAGGGAAAAACAACAAGAAAGCAGAAGAATGCAAGAGAGAACAACAACACTGTTCTGTTACAAAAATGTAAGACATAACAAAACAGTTGATCAATTTCCCAATCAAGGCAACTGGAAGCAAAGTAAACAGACGGGGCCCAGGGATTACTGGCAAAAGTCTCATTATTACAGCACGTTTTCAAGAGATAATTGTGGGTGCGGAGCTTCTCCCTCTCTTTGCTTTTCTTTTCTGTCAGTGGTAAGCAAAACAGTACAAGTGTGATCAAAGTGTGATGTGCAATTGTCAGTTTTTATTACAGCTACATACATGTATTTTTACAGCTGCAATATATTTTAAAAATAAAAGACTGAAAGGGCCTGTGACAAAAACACACTGAGTCTCTGAATTCAGTGAGAAAACCTTGTATCGTGTGTTTCCTCATAGATTTAAATAGGTTTTTTCATGTGATAAGCCATGAGATATGCTAGTCACACTGAATTTTGTCCATTATTAGAAGAAGAAATGTGGTTACTAATCAGCAGTCACTAACTCTTTGTAAATCATCTCACTAAATAGCTCATCCCGTGAATGTGTTCTTTCTTTTCAATTTCCCTGTTTACTTCTATCGTTTCATGTTCCCAATTCTTTCTTGTCTTGAATACCTCGGCTGTTCATCTCAGTCTCCTCATCTCCTCCCACACCTCATTCTCTTCCATCACTGTCAGAATACCAAAGCAAGGAATATGGCAGCTCACACCGATATACATTAATGCAAATACTCAAAGGGATGTTCTATGCATACTAGAAGCTGAAACCTTATACACTATATATTTAAGGGGACAAAGTCCTTGTTTTTTTTTTTTAACAGAATATGTCATAGGTTACCATCATATATCATCATTTCCTTTAAAGCAATAGCTCCTACCTCTGCCTATATCCCCTGCTCTCTGTCTCTTACTCCCTACAATAATACCTCAATTGGAATATTTTTCTCTCCCTCACTTTCCTCTTGTCTCTTATGGTGGTAACTTGACAAGTTGCCCCCTAAGCACAATGCCAACTGTTTTTAGCTTATACTCTGCAGTCCGATCGCGTTCAGAAGCTGCTTAAACCTTTCCATCCTTTGTCCTCCCTATGTCCTGTCTGGCATCTCAAACACTAGTTATATTAAAGCATGAAACCCACATTGAAGCCAGTAAACAGCCTCCAAACCAAATACCTAAGGGTGAGAAAATATACACAAAAATAATGACTTATACTTTTATACTATATATACCTTTTAAGATTAAAGAAAAATAATCTTCCTGCTGTGACAAATATTCAGTAATTAGCAATTCTACAACAGTTCACTAGTAATTTTAACTAGACATGCCAATACTTACACTATTACACATCAGAGTACTTACACTATAAAATGGCCAAGCACCATACATCCACAAAGAGCAAGCTTTAAATGAAACAAAGTGAAAGAGAAAATAAATCAGTAGAAAATAAATCAAAGTGATGCTGTGCTAGGAATAGTAATATGGTAGCACAGCTATGGAGGGGGATGGTAACCCAGAACAGCAGTTTAATTTTTGGGAATGGTGAAACACAGATGGTATTCTGTGGAGAGTTGCCATAATTTTGTGTTGGTATTCACAGTGTAGTCTTACACAAAGTGCAGCTTCGGGAAGCTAGATACTGGAATGCAATAAACTTTTAATATAATATATTGTTCTGGAGCGTACACCAAGGACTTTCTGAGTGAAACAAAAAAATGGTTTATTTCAATGTTTCGGCGCTACTACTTAGGCTGTCTTCAGGACTTCCTTATGCATAATGGGTGTATACAACCCTTCCCCTTTAAATAACCTTTCCCTTTATTCACTTTGAAGAGCACTTGATAAAGGGGGACATTTGGTATTTAGATCTCCGTAAAATAAAAAATCTGAGCTTTTTGCAGAAGCAGCTGAGTGGAGTGTGCATTTATCCCCATTATCCCATTAGCCCTGAAACTATGCTATTTTGGACACATTCTGACAAAACTGTGAACTACAAAACTGCAAAAACTTCCTAATGTTAGCGTTCATGAAATTTCTATACTAGGTATAGATTTACCAAGATATGTGGACTGTAGGGACCCCAAATGAAAATAGTGTGTATGAATTCAGCGGATAGCTGCACTTCTTCAAACAAAGTACCCTGCCTGTGTATTAAGTGTTGAAAAAACCCTAGAAAACTGTATCTTTTTGGAAAGTACACATTTTGACAAATCCACTATGGTTAAATATGTCTTTCTGTAAAAAAACATTTCTGAAAATACCCGTAGAATTATATACAGTATAGAATTATTAATTGTTCATGTCCACGCTTAAATTCAGATGCAGATGTCAGCAGCTGGTTAACATTTTCTGTAAGGACAGAATGTTGTCTGTGCTAATGTACATGCCCAAATATCACACTTCTTCCCTCACACACCTACTAGCTGCTGGGCAGTGAAACAGGGACTGCATATGAACAGCTGCATTTAAATGAAGTGGTGATTCTTACCCACTGCCAATCTCTCCATTTACATGATGGAGTAGGAGGTTGACAACCTCCTTCTCCAGAGAGGGAAGCCCATAGACACTCAGGGTAAGTGCAGCCTTACAAAGTATTAATATCCAAAGGATTCATTTTTGAAATAATAATGTACAGTATTGTTAAAATTGCTTATTTGGGTGGGACAAAGAACACCAACATCATCCTGGAATCCTATCTGCCAGCTGGTTAAGGCTAAAAATTTAAAGTGCTTATCTAGAAACCTATGCAAAAAAAGGACTCAGATGGGGCTTAATGAGATAATAACAGACTTCAGGTGTTGGGGTGTCCACTAAACTGACAATATATAAACCAAGAAAGAAAGAACCAAAGGGACTTATCCCCACACTACATAGGCCTGAAAAAATATGTTATTGAAAACAAAATAATAATAATGAGTAGCAAAATAAAAAAAAAGGCAATTTTTATTCACCACCATGCCATATTGAAACTAGTGAAATTAAAAACATTTAAAATAATGAGCAGCGCTGCATGTGGAAATGAAGGGATCCCTTCTAAGAGGACAAACCCAGAAGCTGGTTGTGTTAACCAACAAAGGGAAAATTAGCATGCAAATGGTTTGGGAACAAGATTGTACATGTACGTTTTAAAGTGCAATAATTCAATGGGATTCAGTTGAATAAGTCCATCTTGATCCTAAAGGAAAAATTTCCAAAGTTATGTGGTGGACAGCATGTCAATATTCCCCTACTTCATATAATATGAAACGGATTGGCAAGAAAGGGGGGGGGGGGTTTTGAAACCCCAAAGTCTCTGGTGTTTGAGGGTCAGTAATTGGATAACTCCAATCCGAGGGTTGATGCTTACTAGACGTGCTGGGGCTTCAAAGGCCGGGAGAGAGGGTTAAATCGCCTCCAATGAACACTGGCGATTAAGCCGTCAAAGTGAAAATGTCACCGCATATGTTTCCAAGGGTAACCCAAATGTTCGCAAATGCCACCGCTTCTTGTAACGGTTCTGTAGCCCTCATATAAAATGAAATTATACAGACCGTCTCGCGGATTATGCTCACAGATCAGACCGTGGTTCCTTGGAGCAGATGTGCGATATTGATGTCCTTGACCTCCCCCAGTCACGCCAGCATACAGTCCAAGGAGGGACCCCCCACAGCCAGTGCAGTGCCGAACCTCGACAGCTGTTTCGCCACAACGCGTGGCTTTGTCAAGAGGACTTGACAAAGCCACGCCTTGTGGCGAAATATCGCACATCCGCTCCAAGGAACCACGGTCTGATCTGTGAGCATAATCCGCGAGACGGTCTGTATAATTTCATTTTATATGAGGCTACAGAACCGTTACAAGAAGCGGTGGCATTTGCGAACATTTGGGTTACCCTTGGAAACATATGCGGTGACATTTTCACTTTGACGGCTTAATCGCCAGTGTTCATTGGAGGCGATTTAACCCTCTCTCCCGGCCTTTGAAGCCCCAGCACGTCTAGTAAGCATCAACCCTCGGATTGGAGTTATCCAATTACTGACCCTCAAACACCAGAGACTTTGGGGTTTCAAAACCCCCCCCCCCTTTCTTGCCAATCCGTTTCATATTATATGAAGTAGGGGAATATTGACATGCTGTCCACCACATAACTTTGGAAATTTTTCCTTTAGGATCAAGATGGACTTATTCAACTGAATCCCATTGAATTATTGCACTTTAAAACGTACATGTACAATCTTGTTCCCAAACCATTTGCATGCTAATTTTCCCTTTGTTGGTTAACACAACCAGCTTCTGGGTTTGTCCTCTTAGAAGGGATCCCTTCATTTCCACATGCAGCGCTGCTCATTATTTTAAATGTTTTTAATTTCACTGGTTTCAATATGGCATGGTGGTGAATAAAAATTGCATTTTTTTTTTTATTTTGCTACTCATTATTATTATTTTGTTTTCAATAACATATTTTTTCAGGCCTATGTAGTGTGGGGATAAGTCCCTTTGGTTCTTTCTTTCTTGGTTTATATATTATCTAGAAACCTGCTATTCAGAAAGCTTAGAACATCTTCCTGAGTTGTTTCAGTCAAGCTGGGCTGAGGGTGGTGCGATTCTTCCATTGGCTGGAGTCCTGTTTTAATTTGTAATTTGCCTATGGAGGGATCGCGCCGCCCCCAGCCCAGCGTGACTGAAACAACTCAGGAAGATGATTTAACTGTGTCGGAGGGTCGCCTTTACTAAGGTTCACCGTGCTGGTGGTGGCTTTGTGGGGCTTTAGCTGCTTATATTTCTTGTGCAGCTTCTTTTCACTAATACCGACATGTTCCTATTTTTTAGGAACGTGTCAGTATCACTTTAAGTACAATGTACTGTTTTATTAATACAAAGAAAAAGGAAATCATTTTGAAAATTTGGGTTAGTTGGATAAAATGGAGTCTATAGGAGATGGCCTATATGTAGTTCAGAACTTTCTGGATAAGGGGTTTCCATATAACTGATTCCGTAACTTTATTTGTGGTTGCAGTCAAAGGTACATCATGGTAACAGGAAAGATGGGATTAAAGCAGCCAGCGTAGTTAATCCATATAGTAGACAACAAAAAAAAAAAATCACAGGTGTCAATCATTCTTGTTGACAATAAAAGGAGCTGGGAGATTGCTTGATATTTTACTGCACCAGCTGGTGAGAGACAAAGCCACAAATTACAGCCAGAATTACTGCTAAAGTCTCCAGAGAAAACCAGTTCCATTAAAAATAACATATGAAATTGCACATACAATGCAATATAAATTAAAGGATATGTTAACAAACAGACTTTGTATTGAAAGACACACATCCACATTGCACAGGGTACTGTTCATTGGATTCTCTCAATAAACAGCATTTATTTTTACATTATTACCAAAAAAAATGCAAATTAAATATAGGCAATAAGCATGCAGGTTGACCAAATGTTAATAAGCTAATAGCAGTGTTTACGGAGACACCTGACCATTGCTATAGTTAGCAGAAATCAACTAGTACTTTAATATATGTCAAATTTGCAAATATGAGACATATGACAAAGCATGTCAACATGTAAAGAGATTCTGCAACAATATCACAAGTGGATGTATTCTCATTTGCTGTTCGGTCTATGATGCATTTTTAAACCTGCTGAGGCAATCTTCTGTATTCCCTATTTATCACAATAGGAGGTTCCCGGTCCTTAGGAGGATATATTTGAGAGCCGTTATTAACTCAGACAGCTAAAAGTAGAACTCTCATCCATCCCTGCTGATTTGTTCTTTTAAAATATCTACCACTGGGAAATCCAGACCTCCTTTGTGGGACTGAACTACGTGAATTCGTTATTTAAGATTTCTATTTGTCTGTTGATACTCTGGGATGCAATCAAATTAAATGTTACTCTGACGTACTTAAATCACATCACAAATGCAAGCATGTATATAAAGTCTTTATTCTTTGGAGTTTTGTTTATCATTGGCTGAGCTTTCAAAGTAGCAACTTCCTTTTAATATATAACATAGTATTTCAGCAGTGAAAAAGTTTATTGGATTAACAGAAAATATGCAATATAACAAAATTAGACAGGTGCATACATTTGGGCACCCCAACAGAGATATTACATCAATACTTAGTTGAGCCTCCTTTTGCAAATGTAACCATGTCTAGACACCTCCTATAGCCTTTAATGAGTGTCTGGATTCTGGATGGCGGTATTTTTGACCATTCGATTCCATACAAAATCTCTCCAGTTCAGTTAAATTTGATGGCTGCCGAGCATGGACAGCCTGCTTCAAATCATCCCATGATATTCAAGTCGGGGGACTGTGAAGGCCATTCCAGAATATTGTACTTCTCCCTGTACATAAATGCATTTGTAGATTTCAATGTGTGTTTAGGGTCATTGTCTTGTTGGAATATCCAACCCCTGCGTAACTTCAACTTTGTGACTCATGTTTTAACATTGTCTTGAAGAATTTGTTGATATTGGGTTGAATTCATGTTGTTTCTACTTGTATGTCGTATGAAGATTTAGCTCTACTCGTGTGTGTTGAAACTAAATCTTTCTTGGAAAGATCTTTTCCAGGAGAGTTTGTAATTGTAACATCTATGGCCATCTTTACACTACCAAACTCATCATTATGCTGACCAGGGATGGGAGAATTTGACTCGTTTCGTCAAAAAGTCGCCGCCGGCGAAATGTCGCAGACGCCCATTAAAGTCTATGGGCGTCAAAAAAAATTATTTTGTCGCGCGTCTTTTTTTTTTTGACGCACGTCTCCATACAAGTCTATGGGCGTCATTTTTTTGGCGAAACGAGGTGAAAAAATTCGCCCATCCCTAATGCTGACAAATAGAATTATACTCATAAGAAAGGCAAACTGCACAAGTGATGACTCATTGCTCAGAACAGGTTACTTTAAAACTGCAATTTACATATACTCATGTGTATAAAATCCCAACACAATGCATCCACAACATACAGAGTACAACAACTAGTCTGCTAACGTAGGAAACCCTAGTGTCATATGGAGGAGTGGCAGTTACAATACTTACAACAGCATGACAAAGCAGGTCATGATTTTCCCATGTAACCATTAACTAAAGCCTTTCAATTCATTAATTCAACATAAATCGTCAACATCCTTAAAGAGAAGGAGCCATGCATCCGTGATTTATGCACATTGAGATGAAATCAATATTACATGCAAACAGTGTATATTTTGAGATAGACAGAACGGCCTTGTACAGTATATACCACGGTTATGTCTTTGACGGCAGCACTGACAGTGTTCATTTTGCTTCCACCCTTCAGCAAAAAGGGCTGGGGGTGTGTAAGCAAACAAAGCAGCTACTGGTCACTTCTGTGGCATGTGATCACATTTTATGCTTTACCACCTCAAATGAAAGCTTTGTACATTTCATTCATAACGTGCATGTAAACCTGGAGAGCGGACAGAAAACAATGCAAAGACAGAGTAAAGGTAGATGTGATGTGATCAGGCCAGCAAAGAAAGAGGTTTAGCACATGTCATAATATTATTTCTTATGTGGTAAGGAAGCAATTACCTAAATACCCAAAAGAATACTATGCATTGTCTCCCTGAATGCAACACAATATACATGGGCTTTCTCTAAAAAGTATCATTCACCCAAGAGATCTCAAGTGTGTTAGTGCTAAACAAGATTTCTGAAGAAAAATAAGAAGCACTCTACAGATACAGCAGGCTTCCTTCTATACACACTGTATATAGAGACAACACCACCTCTGGGAGAGAGAGAGAGAGGTACAAAACAAGCATTGCAATATGACAGGGAGAAGAGCAATTTAAAAATAGGTATACGTGCAGGTAAAAATGAATGTGCCCCACTTACTTCCAACAGTGAAATGAAATAGTGCTACACCAAAACATCGATTGAATTCTAAATGCCTATGTGGCTACTAAAGAGATATCCAAATGCCAGCCCTCCAACTGTTGTTAAGCTACAAACCCTATATTAGAATCCAAAGCAAGCAGTAGAATCTTATTATGGTTTAAGAATAGTTCCTGTGCTCCAGATGGGGTGTCCAAGAGGTAAAAAAAAGTTTGCATTGTATACAGACAGGTCATATACTAATGGAGATCCATATCCAATCCCATGGCCATGATAATGACCAAAACCAGAACATGGTTACCCAGCATACACTAGAATATCTTCACAGACAAAGTTCAAAAGTTAAATTACTGCTTCAACACGACTTTTTGGTCCTCACTTTTATTCCAACCCACAGCTTTCCTCCCTGTGGGCCACCACTGTTCAACTATAACTTGCAGTGCCCTTCAGTTGCAGCAGTTGTAGAATAACAACCACAGTCTGCTATAATGAATACATATTGCGATTTGGGGTGCTTCGAAACACTGTATGTTCTCTCAGCTTCTAACAGAATACTCACGACAGTCATCCTCATCGCTGTTATCAGCACAGTCATCATCTTCATCACATCTCCACACAGTGGGTATACAGCGTTGGTTCCTGCACTGGAACTGGCCCTCTTCACAGCCTGAGAGAGGCAGTGTTGGCCCTTTGAGATGAGAAATGAAAAAATGGGGTATTACTAAAGAATAACAAATACTGCACTGCACAGAAATGGAAAGTTTGAGCCAGAGAGGCACTGTACCAGCGATGTTAAATTGGACACAGGAGGCAAATAAAAGGCAGTACATATTATAATACACAAAAGCCTTGAATATCCTGTAAATTATATCCTTATAAACAGTGAGTTCTGATGTCATCAGTTATAAACGGTGCGTTCTGATGTCATTTCTGTCACATGACTCACTGAAATGTGTGTATTATAATAAATAAAGTACCCCCCTTCGGCCTCGTGTTTTTATATGGTCATGAAACTCCTCGGTAACTTATAATATCCTTATATTTAACAAGAGGGGGTACTTTATTCACTATATATAATACACATACAACAGTAAGCTAGTGTTACTGCATATCAGTTGTGACTCCAATGTAAAGGGATTACACTACAAACAGGTAATTATATATTATAGAGCATTTCTAACTGACAATCAGTATAATTTGGCAGTATTTGCCTTTTTGCCCAGAGCTGAGGCCCACAGCATGACACATGTCCCCTGTCCGTTATTAGACTACAATTCCCAGCATTCCCTTACAAACTATGACTTATTCAAATAAATGGAAATAGTTTGTACATGTACAAAAAAAAAATTGAGAAATGAAAGGCAAAGGTGATATAGCCTTGCACTTCTGCCTGCAAGTATGTTTGTGGCTAAAAACAAAACCTACAGCCCCTGGGACCCATTTGGAACGTTAAGTCCCACAGGAAGATAAACTGCATTTCAGGGCGCAAGGAACATTAGAGAAAGCATCGGTCCCCCTGTAACAGCTGCATTAATAGCAGGAGGTGCGAGTGGAATGGGCTTGATTCCAGCAATACAAGCGCTGACTGATGACGGGAGACCAAGCAAATACGAGCCCTATAAATACCATAGTAGGCCCTGCCAGAGCCGCGAGGATCAGGTGAAACAGGAGCAGCATCTCGCCGTACAAATGCAGCTTGAAGCCCCCCTTTCCATAACAGAAGCCTTTACTATGGCACGCAGCCTTAAAAGGAGGCTCCAGCGACCCTAAACTCACCTCTGCCAGCTCGCGTCCCCAACACCAGCAGTAAGAGGAGGCCGGGCATTGCCCCGCTGTGACAACCTGTCCTCATGGTGCCTCTCCCGCTGGGTACCTGAGCTCATGGAGCCGGCATCCATGCACTAAATCCGCAAGGCTCTTCCCAATGGGTAAGGCTTACGGGTGGGCGGGGCTTGCGTATAGTTTACACGTAAAGGGTGTTCAGGATGTTACACTCCCAAAAGGTGGAGCTGCTGTCATTCTTCGCGCTTGTCCCGCCCCCATCAGTCGCACCTAAGGCGGCTGGAGCCAAAGCTCAGTCAGTTTGATGTCATTGCAAATCTGGGGAAAGACTATTATGACGGGGTGGAAAGTAGAGCGATGCTCAGATGAGGGAGTAGCAACAAGGGGCTACGTTTCCCTCAGTAGTAGAATATCACAAGAGGGGGCGGGGCCAGTCCTTCTGAGACCAAACTGTGCCTCTATTTTCGCTCATCTACCAGTAATGACTACCAGTTAAAGTGGACCTGTCACCCAGACACAAAAATCGGTATAATAAAAGTCCTTTTCAAATTAAACAAGAAATCCAATTTCTATTTTTTATTAAAGCATTCATAGCTGTTGTAAGCTCATTTAAAAATCTCAGCTGTCAATCAAATATTGTCTGCCACTCCTCTTTGCCCAGGGCATAGAGGCGGGGCAGACAATTACTTTTACTTTCCATTCAGCACTTCCTAGATGTCACTGCTCTCCACATATTCTCCCATTCTCTTTACCATTTAATTGTGTAGCCAGGGCATGGGGATGGACATCGGGTCCCCTATTCTGGTGCACAAAGAAGATTCTGAGATGATGCAAGGCCTGTCTTGATAACAGTGTCCACAAAATGGCTGCTGCCTGTTTGCTATAATTTTGAAATCCCAGACTGAAGGAAGCAAGATTCAAATAATTTATATAGTGTAATTAAAGTTCATTTTACTTGACTAATGTGATAACATAGGATTTTGAATAATTTATTTGGGTGATGTGTCCCCTTTAATAACACTAGGTCAATGTTGATTGTTGTTTCTCCCTGCAGCGGTCTGAACAAAGCTATTTGCTAATTGCTAATTTGGGTTACTGCCCAACTGCAACTTTGGCCAAATGTTTGCCTTCCATGTGCTCTTGCCCTTTGTACCTGTAATAGCCATTTGTAAAGTAGAAGAGAGAATGGACACTCTTAAACTAACGCCCAAAAGTCCAGCTACTTTAGCTCTAATGGATACATATAAATGTGGAAGGCATAGGATATATGTAAGTACAGTATATGGTGTAATAATTCCAGGGCCAGATTTGCATAGCATGTGCCCCTAGGCCCACTGCCGTTCATCACCCCACCCCCTCCCTTTTATTTGCTCAAATTTTCATCATCAAGACCGGAGCAATGGGGATTGGTTCACAGTAATTTTAAAAATCGATCATATCTCCTGCACATCACCAATGTTTCTGAAACAATGTGGGTGTGATTGGGCAGCATGACGCCCCCTAAAATCCTGCCACCCTAGGCCCGGCCTTGGTGGCCTCTCCACAATAATTCTAATAATTAATAATATTCTTAGTGTGGCCACCGGGTGGCGCTGTTAAGCAGAAAATAAATATAATGAGCAGGGCAAGGTGCCACTTCCTCTTTCACTAGTGAAAAGGGAATAGTGCATGATGCTAGGGAGCCTGATAGGCCACCTCAACATAGTAACTGGTAGCAGGGTCGGAACTAGGGGTAGGCAGAAGAGACATGTGCCTGTAATGCTGTGAGGGTGCAAAGGCACATACCTACCCAGTAGTCTACCCCTATTCCAGGCCCATGTCCCTGAGAGTGTTCTACTCCCCTGTAGTACAGTCGCACACACATGTGGTAGGGGGCAACCCGGCCGGCCGTGTTGCCTAGGGTGTCCAGGCGGCCTGGCCCGGCACTGACCGGTAGCATTAATTAGATGACATAATAATAGGGTAGATTTGTTGGAGCACACTGTAGGTGGTGTTAGTGGCAGGATAGAGAGTAGAGTTGCCACCTGGCCTGGTTTTGAACCAGACAACCCAGTTTTCAGGAAAACCTGTCAGGATTTGACAAGGCGTTCGGCCAATCGCTACGTCATAGCTGCGCTCACCGACCTGCCCTGCAACGTCACTATCTGTCACTTTGACATCATCACCCCGCCCAGAGTTACTGGCAGGGAAAGGTAGCAACCCTAATTGAGAGCAGTGTTGGACTGGGATGCCAGGGCCCACCGGAATACCTTAGGCCGTGGGCCCCACTTTCCAAACTATTATTCCTCCTCTACTCACTTAACCTCTTTATTCTCCTAGTCTTTTATATCTACTTATTAGACTCTATTGTTCCATTATTAAGCCTTTTTTTTCCTAAAAAGAAATAGGGAATGGCCATGAAATAGGCCAAATGATAAGAAGCAAGAGGCCCACGACACTGATTGAGAGGCTCCAACGAGGAGAGGGAGATGGTTGAACCAGTGTCCCAGAGGTACCTCACCCAGTAAGGGTCCTTGTGGAAAAGGGACATGGCTTCAAACGCAGTGCTGACCTCTCTGCTGAAAGTCTGTAAGAAGGTACAGCGTCCCTGACAGGAAGGAAGGAGCATAGAAGTAGGCAGCAGGCTGAGGCCCAGTGACCTGGGGAACCTTAACTTTTCAGTGTGTGTTGGAAAGTAGTGATAGGTAACTGTTCCGAAAACAGACAATAAATTGTTCCTGATTTCCACAGAAGTGTTGTGTGGACCTCCAATTTATTGAATCCTAAAGTGTGTTTTAAGTTCCCTGGAGCTATCATGGTGGCGTGTGTCACCTCGTTACCAATATATATCAATATCTGATATCATCAATAGTTAAGCATTATCTATGGCATTCAGGTTCCATTCAGAAACAGTTCAAAATACTAATGATATGAAGGAAATTTCACTCAGAAACTATGATACTAGATGAACTGGATAAATCTTGCTAATATTATGGAACCAATCTGGGCAGAAAGAAAATATTATTAACACTAAATAAAATTATTTTAATACCTGCTAAAGAGGTCCTTACCAGTTATTACTATACTCAGAATGCTGAGCTTAGAAAAAAACACAGAACACAATGAGTATTAGATTAATTAAAACTGTAACAACAACAATCTACCTTCACAGAGAAATAGGTTTATTAACTACTGTTTTGAGGACAATTCTGCCAGCTTCATGCATATGTATTATAAAGTTCAGCTCAACAATTACCCTGAGAAGAAATGGGAGGGAAGTCACGCAGAGCACAGATGGTTCAGTTACACGTCATATACTGTAAGCAAACATCAGTAGATATCATGACCTTTACAAGTACTAGTTAAGTAAGTTATACACACTCTGTGCTAACAAAGGTAAACGGGGACTAAATTAACCTGTACACAACCAGGCAACTATGGATTACATGAGCTACATTTGAATGGTCCTTTTACAAATGTAGGAACTAAGTTAAAATTTCCTGCTAAAAACATACTTAGAACAACCAAACTTTTAGAATTTATTTATATTAAAGTAGAAGGAATGTGTAAATCACTGGGGGCACTTCTTAGCGAGCACCACAGAGCAATCCTTCCTGCATCTTTGTGCGGGTGCTCATGTGCAATAGTGTGAGAAGTTGGATTTTAACAAAAAACAACAACAGTTTTTCGACTCAACTGCACGTGTGTCAATACAGAAGAGCACTAGGGCCAGCAAAAAAAAAAATTCTGATGATTTATGACCTTTAAAACTCATAAATATGACTTAAAAAGTCCATATTATGACTTTTCATCTCATCGAAATTATGACTTTTAGTCTCATAATTATGACTAAATAAAGTCAAATAATGATTTTTAATCTCATAATTATGACTTTTATGGGGGAATGTAATAAAAGTCGCTAACGGAAAAACTGTTTGAAATGCGAAAAGTTATGCCTTTGCATGAACAAATTTTGCTTTACGCAAAATTAATATAGCGTTTGCGAGCCCAGAAACTGTTTAGCGACTAATTTCAAAAGTGTAAGATTGTTTGCGAATTTTATACTTTGCGCAAATGCGCAGTTGATGTAATAAAACTTCTTAATGAAAAAGTTGTTATGCTCCAAAAGATTACACCTTCAAGCACTACTTAAGAGTGCGCAATTAAAATTTGCAATGCAATAATATTGCCTTGCGAGATGTGGATTTTTAGTCTTATTGGTGTGAATTGTTTTGCTCTTTGCGACTTTAATTACATTCCCCTGTTAATCTCTTTAAGGAAAACTATATCCCCAAACAATGTAGGTCTCTATTAAAAGATACTGAGTAAAACAGCTCATGTGTAAAACCCTGCTTCATGTAAATGAACCATTATCATAATAATATACTTTTTTAGTAGTATGTGCCATTGGGTAATCATAAATAGAAAATTGCCATTTTAAAAAATAAGGGCCGCCCCCTGAGAACGTACAATGCACTGTACACACATACAAACCACATGTAGGGTCACGTGAGCCAATTAACAGACAGAGTTCTGTCTTTTGCTTCAACACTTCTTCCTGTTACAGTTAGTGTTGTAGTATTTCTGGTCAGGTGATCTCTGAGGCAGCACAGATAGAGTCATGAAATGGTGGTTTAAGGCAAGAGATGTAAAAGGGCAATATTTATGTAAATATATATTCCAGTTTGGTAAGATTCTTTAATATGTCATTCAATTTGATATAAAATCTGTTGCTTAAGTATTCATTTTGGGGGTATAGTTTTCCTTTAATTATGACTTTTAATCTCATAATTATGACTTTTAATCTCATAATGTTAAAAGCCATAATTTCAACTCTTTAAAGTCATAATTATGAGATTAAAAGTCATGATTATGAGATTAAAAATCATAATTTCGATTTTTCAAAGTCATAATTATGAAAGGATTGCTCTGTGGTACTTGCTGAACATTACCTTGGGTCCATGCAGTTTTCTGCTAGCAGGAGTATGGGCCCGGGTAGGTAAGGTAGGTGCTTACAATCACTAGGGTAGGGCCGAGAGTAAAAAGCAGCCCTGGCAATCAGAGCAGCCCACAAATAACATACCTCCCAACATTTGAAAAACAAAAAAGAGGGACAAAAACATTTGGCCACGCCCATTTTATGGCCACATAAACCCTTAATTACGATGTTCATTTTACAAAATTTGGCAGGTTATGAAAGTTTGAACACATTTCTAGGAGTTTTTAGTGCAATGTTTTATGTGTTATAACAGTTTTGTTAATCAAAATGAATTGCCCTTTAAGCTGCAAGTCCCAGTTCTCCCATGAGACCTGCTTATCTTAAATAGTTACAATTGTATCTTTGCTTATCTTAAATTGTTACAAAAGTATCCAAGTGCAGCTGTTGAGTCTTCTGGGGTCTCTGCCAAACATGGTTCGACTAGGCTGGCGGGACACCGGGAAAAAATCCGGTGGGCCCCTGGCTTCTGTGGGACCCGCCCAGGGCCGCCATTAGAAATCATGGGGCTCCGTACAACAAAATTTTCAGGGCCCCCTGGGCCCCGCCCACACCCCAGATCCCGCCCCCACTCCACACTACAGTTAAAAGACCATATAGACATCACACAGCATACCGGCTCAACTGGTGGGCCAGTGAAGGGCCTGAGGGGGGCCCTGGGGCAGTAGCCCAGTAGGCCCCAGGTCCCCCAGTCCACCCCTGCTGCCAAAAAGCTTCTTATTTTAATTAAGTTTCAGAAACTTTGTATCTTTTTTTGGCATTGGTGCAGGAGATCAAAGAGAAAGTTGGGACATTTCAGTAAGAAACCCAGGACTGAGGGCTGAGCAGTCTAAATCTGGACTGTCCCACAGAGAACAGGACAGTTAGGAGGTATGCATATAAATATGTGACATTGGCAGCCAGGCCCAACCCTAAAGTTAAAAAAAAATATTGGAGGCCAGGGTCCCATATACAAGTTAAATTTTTTTTTGATGATCAGGTCCCACCCATACAAGTTAATTGGTGACCTCCCCCCCCACTTAACAATAAATAGAGCAGCCCATCGGTCCTAGCCTGCACATAGTGTAGATTCACAAACACTTTTGTTGGATGCTCTTTGAGATTGGGAATTTTAAAGGACATAATGTATCAGGGTGAGATTTTGGGACACTGCGTATTTGCTACCCCAGATATCCCTAGAAGGTAAGCCCAAAGACCTGTACAGTTGAGATTTTAGAACCATAGATATTCTCTGAACTGTTTCATGGATTCAACTCATACAGCTGAATTTCCTCTACAACATTTTTTTTTTATTATTATTCTCCCTTTGGATTTGTCTAATAAAATAATAAAGAGCTAAATATATATTTTCCATTTGCTTTTTTAACCACTTATCTGTAGCAGGTAGTTCTGTCTTTGCTTGGATTAGTATGATATCACAGTGGTGTGGGCAGCTGAACTGGGCCATAAACTGAATTATCCATAGGAGAGACTACTTCCCGGATTTTGCCGTACGTACCATACCACTATGTAGTTTTTAGGCATGTAGTAAGTACAATTTTGCGGGAAAATTTCTTGTGATCTTTTAACATTTTTAACTCTAGTAATGGAATCTATAGAACATGTTAAGTCCTTAAAAGACCTTTCTTTTATTCTTGTATATAATATATAGTATGTTATAGTATATTAAAGGAATAGTTCAGTGTGAAGATAAAAACTGGGTAAATAGATAGACTGTGCAAAATAAAAAATGTATCTAATATAGTTAGTTAGCCAAAAATGTAATATATAAAGGCTGGAGTGAACAGATGTCTAATAAACAGCCAGAATCCAACTTCCTACTTATAACTCTGTTAGTCAGCGACTTGAAGGGGGCCACATGGTACATTTCTGTTCAGTGAGTTTGTAATTAATCCTCAGCATTCAGGTCAGATTCAAAAGCAACAGATATGACCCATGTGGCCCCCCCTCAAGTCTCTGATTGGTTACTGCCTGGTAGCCAGGGTAACCAATCAGTGTAAACCAAGAGAGCTGAAAAGCAGGAAGTAGTGTACTGACTGACATGTTATACATCAAATCACTCCAGCCTTTTTTATATTACATTTTTGGCTAACTAACTATATAAGAAACATTTTTTATTTTGCACAGCCTATTTACCCAGTTTTTATTTTTACACTGAACAATTCCTTTAAATGCTCAGGAGCATTCAGTATATTAGCGGTCAGAGAGAGTGTAAGAGCATCAATCTAACAACCTCCTTGATCCAAGCAAGAGAATAGATGCCGTCTGGTCACCTGTGAGCCTTAGGGATTACTGCTGCTGCTTCTTTAGTGTCACACAGGAGATCTGCTAGGACTCCACGGCCACAAATTCAAACTTGTGCACACCCTCGCTCTGCACTGATAATGTAATCTGGTGTAACTAGCTATACAGCAGGGGGGTCTGCTGCATCATAGTCCCTCCATTTTATCTTAAAAATAGAGTTGCAGTGCCTGCCCGAGAGGCGCGTCGCGAGAGGGACGGGGGCCAGGGCAAGAGCACTGTTTGCGCCGGGTACCTCAATAAATTAAATAAAAAAGGTGCTAGAAAAGAGATTATTGACAGGCAAGTGTTGACGCCACATCTTATTAGTTGCAGTGGTCCATTTGAACCGTGAGTTGAGTGGCCCCCAGGCCTGGGGGGTACCTAACGTTTGGCAACCCACTGATTTAGACTAATAGTTATAATAGCTACTGTGTTTGCTGAACACTCTTTTTGTCTTACATGAGCATGGAAAATGCAATTTACCATGACTTCCAGATACTTGGACCTGCATAAGCACCTCTAGTCCCCTGGTTTTGTACATCTTGTGGAACCAGTATTTCTACATAATATTATACATTTTGTTTATTCAAAAGGGCTGGTTGGATGAATCATAACCAGTCCATTACTGCTCCACCACAACAATACACAATTATACATATTCGACAATGCCACGCAAGATTCACATAATAAGGTGGAGATATGGCAAAGGCTTTAAAATAAAAAACATATTCATAAGGTGTCCTTTTTATAATCATGTGTTTATTTTTTATAAGTTAGTGATGCTAAAGGGAAAAGAAAAAATTAAGATCTTGAACAAACACTGGGTTAACACGTGAATATAAGGGAAGGAACTATATGGCTATACAAAGTGATAGCTTCTATTAAGTTGTTTCTTTGTTATTGTTACCCTCTTTCTTCCTTTTAGGAACTATATACTATGGGGTAGATTTATCAAAATGTTAACTGGAACTCTCCACAGCAGAATTTTTTTTATTACAGTGATGTCACAGGAAATGACATCATCACGGACACTTTAACATCACTGCTCATGCAAATTTGGCTGTCTGAGCCCACTCCAAAATGTGGTGGTAGTGATCAATGAATTTCTAAGTATTACTTCTCATTACCAGACACAGCTACTAACAACCAGCATGACTGTTAGCATTGAAGCACTTCGTTATGATTATGAACGAAAGCTTGAAATCTGCACGTTAAGATGCTGTGACCAAGACTAGTCACTGCCAAAGTCTCCTCTTTGCTGGGGAATTTATTAAGGCTGATGATCCTTATATTAATTTCTCTCCAAAGGGATGGGGAAACAATACACCAACCCAGTAGAGAAATAGTTTAGATACACAATGGCCTCCTAATGCTTATGCTGCTGCTTGAAGTATTGCCAAGAATGCTCATCATAACCATTTACTGTAAATAGACAGTACTTACCATCGTTTAGTAGTTAAAAGGCATCTTTTTAGTGAATTTTTTATCAGTGGTTAGAATGATTAGCTATTATGTAAGTACCTAGTCTCCGACACCAATCCAACAGGTGCAGCAAATAGTCCCTTGCTGAAATTGCATACAATCCAAATGTTCAGTTTGTTTAAATGTACAGTCATATGAAAAAGTTTGGAAACCCCTCTTAATTATTTTGAGTTTTGTTTATCATTGGCTGAGCTTTCAAAGTAGCTACTTCCTTTTAATAGATAACATGCCTTATGGAAACAGTAGTATTTCAGCAGTGACACTGTTTGTTGGATTAACAGAAAATATGCAATATGCACCATAACAAAATTAGACAGGTGCATAAATTTGGACACCCCAACAGAGATATTACATCAATACTTAGTTTAGCCTCCTTTTGCAAATGTAACAGCCTCTAGCCGCCTCTTCACCATTGTTCATATAAAATCTCTCCAGTTCAGTTAAATTTGATGGCTGCCGAGCATGGACAGCTTGCTTCAAATCATCCCATAGATTTTGGATGATATTCAAGTCGGGGGACTGTGACGGCCATTCCAGAATATTGTACTTCTCCCTCTGCATAAATGCCTTTGTAGATTTCGAAGTGTGTTTAGGGTCATTGTTTTGTTGGAATATCCAACCCCTGCGTAACTTAAACTTTGTGACTGATGCTTGAACATTATCCTGAAGAATTTGTTGATATTGGGTTGAATTCATCCGATCCTGGACTTTAACAAGGGCCCCTGAACTAGCCACACAGCCCCACAGCATGATGGAACCTCCACCAAATTTGACAGTAGGTAGCAGGTGTTTTTCTTGGAATGAGGTGTTCTTCTTCCGCCATGCAAAGCTCTTTTTGTTATGACCAAACAACTCAATTTTTGTCTCATTAGTCCAAAGCACTTTGTTCCCGAATGACTGAGGCTTGTCTAAATGAGCTTTTGCATACAACAAGCGACTCTGTTTGTGGCATGAGTGCAGAAAGGGCTTCTTTCTCATCACCCTGCCATACAGATGTTTGTGCAAATTGTGCTGAATTTTACTGATACACCATCTGCAGCAAGAAAGTATGGATTTAACTATGTAACTATGTAACACTACAATAGTAGTTGTATGGTTACTTGAAAGCTGAACGAAGCTCAGAGGAACCCAAAGGTAAACCAGCATTCCTATATGGGTATTAACTGGAACAAACAGTGTGTCTCCCTCTATCATTGCAAGCGGTTTAATGTTACAAATTGATTCAGAATACACAACGAGCCTGTGTTTTACTGTTCTCTAGTTTGTAAAAACTGGATTTCTTATTATCTGCAGATTTGATTAATTCCCCTTTAATTCCTTCTTAATTATCTCTATATGACAAAATGACTTGAAACTAGAATTAAAATGTCCCAAAATAGCAGTAGTCAGTGTACTGTGATTTTTATATACATTGTTAGTATTTTTTTTAAACCTCCTTGACTAATCTTCTGTATGTTTATTATGTGCTAGTCCTGTGGTTGGCATGAGCTCTTTATGCTTTAACCACAACTAGATTATCCTTTACAGTACAATTAACAACATGTGTGCACAATGGTTTTACAAGTTTTGCCCATTATTCAGTACCTTCTCCAGTGAAGCTTATGGCTTTAGTCCCTTTTAAATTCACACATAAAGGTGAACGTTATCAGTAACCTATCGATCTGGCAGTATATTTTTGAGGTGTGGGATCACCTAGATCAGATATGCTTTCTAAGAAGTAGGATAAATGAGTAGTGATTATTGCCCAACCACACATATTTCAGGCAAAATCCTATTAAAATGCTAATAATAGAGTCACTCCTCATTTAAGTACATCATTAGGACCAGGGTACATGGAGCATTGGATCCACTACTCTCAGCTTGTGTTTTTTGAAGGCTAAGAGAAGCGCATCTGCTCACTTCCCCAGCTCCACCGATCTATATTGAAAAGTACAGCTTCCACTTTGATAAGGGTACACAGAGTGGGGTTGGCCCCAAAATGATACCTACAAGTAGAAACTGCACTTTTCAATGCTGATCTACAGAACTGGAGAAGGGAGTAAAAAAACAAAAACACAGAGAGCAGTGGAGCCAATGTATTTGTATTGTGCACTTGATATAATAATTGAATAAAATTTCCTTCTCTGATGAAACAATTACAGTACTTTGACTGGAGTGATTTGAAGATGGTAAACCCCTTTTAAATCTAACATTAAAAAAGTGTGTGCAGGTACAGGAGCCACCATATAAACATGATTGCAAGAGCCTTGGAAATATCTGGTCTTTGAGTGAGTGAAGTACAGCAACCATTGATGTAATACAGTGGACACAGCCTGGCACAACCTTCTGTGGCTGTAATAGTTCTATCTGTATAAACTAGTGAGATGTGATATAATCACTCGTAATCATGAAGAAAATGACAAAAATCACCTCTTTTCTACTTCCCCTATGACAAAAATCACCTCTTTTCTAAAGAGATTTAAGAGTCCCTCATAGAGGCTCCACTTAAAATTCCTCACACAGTACTGTAATATTTCTCTATAGTCAGACACACACAGAGCTGTAAAGCCTTGGTCTGGATTTACTAATCGGACACACAGACAGCACTAATACACATACATAGTACAAATATGGCACGCACGCACGCACGCACGCACAACCACCCACCCGAAAAAAAAATATCATCACAAAGACAAAACCTGAAAACTGTCTTTTCAAAAGACTGATATAAAGAAAATGAGATAGTAATATGAATATATCCAGAAATAGGTAACTCTGTTTTCAGTAGTATTTCAACTTAACATCACAACTATTGTAGATTTCTACCCTACTGTATACAATTCACTCTGGTAATTGCACTTTATTAAAAATTCACATATACAAAACATAGAACAAAGTTGAAAAAGAAATGATCATAAAATGTTAAGGAAGAGAAAATGTGAAAAGGAAAATAGGGAGAATAGATAGATTCCACTAAAAATAGGCCTACATACATACAAAGTGGGTTTTGATAAATAGCACATTACTTACACAGCTTAGCACTCCTTGGTCCATATACTACTAGTCAAGTGAGTACCTTCATTAGGCAAGTTGCATAAAATTTCAGTCAAAACATTAGAGTAATCAAAACTTTCAAAATCATATGTGCAACCAAAATGAGGAAATGCTTAATTTCTATAAATGATGGCTTAATGCAACTCACAGTTTAACTTTGACCTGAGTTTAAAGAGCAATTAGTTAATTAGTAGTATAAGGCTGCTTACATGTACTAGGCTGTTAAAAAAAATATATATACCGATTGTGTGCTTTTAACAACCCATTAATATATGCCTGTTCTTAGTGGTGATCAACAATACAGTGAACCAATGACCTGTTTTTGCTAGCAATGTTGCTTCTATTAATTTATATGAAGTGCCTGTGTTATTTATTTTCAGGAAATTTTGCTCATGACAGAATTTGACTGATCCGTTATAAATTCAATTAAATATGAACAAGAAAAACAAAAGAGCAGACATCTCTTCTAACCTTAATACTAACACCTTCCGTAAGAGTAAATAGCAGCAGAGGACAGAGCATGGCCTTATACATACAACATTGTAAAGATTTTTACAATTACAGCAATTAGAGCAACAATGTGTATAGCCTTCTTTTTGTATTGTCACCAAATAGACCAGAACTGCTATCACATATACTGCTGCTTATGGATTTCTGCTTTGTCTTTTCCCAACATCTCTGGTTGGATTTTTATGCCCTGATTTGTCACAGAAGCAGCAAAGTGCCGAACAAAACTTGAACTCTGAATTTATTCTTTGAAGTCAAGGAATTGCTGAAGTTTTTTCTTATGCTCAGATGAGACAGGAACTGCACTGTTGGAAAATGTAAAAAAAACTGTTAATCCCCTTAGATCCCCTTTAATGCAGACAGTAAAAGCTCTGATATAACTCAACTCAATCTTGAATTAGTGCTTTTACAAACAGCATATAGAAACACAACCTGCAGTTACTTACTGTAAGTGTTCTCCAAAGGTTGTGGTTATCCTGTAGATTGCTGTTTTCAGAGCGGCTCGAAGTGAAAACCTCAGTGTCTTGCAGGAAGAGTCCAGTAAACTACCAGGGTTTCTGGCTGGTTTACTGGATGCATGGGGGAGTTTAAAATGTTTTTCCACAGCCTGGAAATATAATACAAAGCAAATACTCATTTTACAGTGTGTGTGTGTGGACAATTCTATATGTCAGAATTGACTCACTGGAGATCACTGAGAGATCACGTACCAGAGGGCACTATTTGTACACATGCTGAGAACAGGAATAAGGGTGACAAGACAATTTTTCTACAATTATTATCCCACATATGAATACTTTTGAATAAAATCAAAAATTCTGGAGCTCTATGTACAGTCTGCCCCTGATATTTTTTGGCTTGCAGTTTAAACAATGGAGTTAACAATGGAGAAATGCATGCTTTTGACTTGCACTTGCCTTTATTATGTTTTTGTCCTTACATGATCATATCAATATTGCCTTAGCCTCGGACATAAAATGTCAGGAACTTAAGTTAAGCAGTATTTTGTAACTGTAACTACTTCCAAACATGTCCAACATTCAGGGTAATGTAATAAAAGATGCATAATTTGCCCAAATTATGCAACCCAATAAAAGTGTTGGGTATTTGTTTTTAATCAGCTGACCAGTAATTAAAACCTATTGACTGCTTTTTGCATCTTTCATTACATTACACCCTAAAAGTAACTAGAATATTTCCCATAACAATAATCAAATGGACTTGACAGAAACTTTTATTCTAAGAATGATGGACTGTAAACTTTTGAATTAACATATGAAACAAGCCTTCATTAGGTATTTTATACTTCATTCAAAACTTTATTCTTAATATTGGCAGCTACCTGTAAGTCACCAATAAGTCACACTTTATAAATAGAAAGGTGAAGATCTGTTCTTTCTTAACCAATTTTAGATAATAAAATACCAAGCTATTTGCATTCTCTGCCTCTGATCGTCTTACCTCCTGCAACGTAAGTAAAATTGCAAGTACACTGGAAAGGGAAGTCTGTACTACTCCCATTCTATCTTCTGAGAAGGAAGCAGCCACAAGATGAGATAATGCTGTAAGAAATAGAAAAGCAACACTATTAACTACTGATAATGGATTTTTTTTGTAGGTGAATATTGTCAAGCAGGCCAATGAGAATGCCCATCTTTAACTACAGGAACTCACTAAGATCAATGCATAGAATAGATTCACAACAGATAACTGATTACAGTGATATTTACCTAAAAACATAATTTCTTCATGTATTGGAAAATAAAAAATATCTAAAACAAATATCACACCTGTTGGTTTCTACATCAGCATCATAAAAACTCAAAACCATTTATGCCACCATTCAGTGAATTTAAAGAAAACTCCTTTTCAATATTGGTGATTTAGTACTTGGGATTTAGTAAATTAATTTGTAAAAACGAGATGGTTTTATTTTAAATGTACGGAATAAAAACAATCTTGTGCATAAAAATCCAGTCATTTGGAGAGATCACAAAAAAAAGAAAATCTCTGATCAATTTGGCCACATACATGCTTGGCCAAACTGGTCTCCTCTGATTGTTTCACACTTGGGCAAACCTGTCAAGGAGAGGCCTTCATCTACGGGTTAATGCAGTCTTTGATTGGATATTTTCCATGATTACTTGGAAAAGCCATTTTGGAGATTATGTACAACATGTTATTACTTGCAACTCACCTTCCAGTGCCCAAATATGGATCTGTGCATCTGCAAATACATCCTGACTAGAAGCCTCTGGATGCTATTAAATAAATAAATTTGGTTATATAAACTTATACCAAATTGCAAAGAATAATTATCCTACAACATCTGAACTCAGTTTATCCATTTGATATGCACATTGATATTCTGAGACAATTTGCATAGTGGTGCCTACAGTATAGATTCATTCATGAGACCAATCAAATTATATTTGGAAAATGACTCCTGTAAGTGCATCTTAAACACAAACCGCTATTAATGCTCTATATGCTTACCTTACTAAACAGGTACATAATGAGACCTCTCTTTGACAAGACGTTCTTGATCTAGGAGAAAAAAAGTTTAAAAACCAGTGAATGGGAATATGCTTTTGAATAGGAAAAGTTACGAGTGACATGTAAAAGAGTAAAAGAGCTGCTGCTAATGAAATATAAATTACAAAAATGATCTTTATAGGTTTAAAAGTAAACCAAACAGACTGAAATAAACACATATGATTTTTAATAAATCCCTGAATAAACTTACTTGAACAAGCTTATGCTGGAACCACGTATGGAGTATTCCCTGTTTTGCACCATTACACACAGGCCTATGCATTACTGGGGAAACCTCAGAGCCATTTTTCTGAACATCTGAAAGATACAGTACAAATATGTGCCAAACTTCTCTAAATACATAGAAAAGAATATATAAAATGGCAGTTTCGAGTAAGATACTGTATGTTGAATTCTTAGTAAAAGGAGGATGGTGCTGCTTACAACTGTTTTAATTACAAATCTCACCAGAATCTGAAGTCCACAACTTAGCACCCCTTCTTGTGACCTGGGGACTTTGGACAGAGCCATGGCATGGAGTATTTGGGTCCAGGGATTCAGACATTTGTTTGACTCCAGGGGTTGCAAATGGGCTTCCAATATCCAATGAGGATTTTAGAGATGCGGTCTTTAGTAGAGAGGGGATACCTATTCTAGGAATGGTACTTAAGTTCTGTGTTTGCTCAGCAGAGTCTTCAATAAGAGATGTACCTAAAATCACAAAACATTACTGACTTACTACCTTAAGAAAGAATTTATATTAGCATTTTATGTGGCAGTGTAAAATCTTGGTTTCTCCTGCAGACAGGGTAAGAATGCAATAATATATATATATATATATATATATATATATATATATATATATGCATAGAATATATATATATATATGCATAGAATATATATATATATATATATATATATATATATATATATATATATATATATAGAGTCCTCTGCACTCAACCCATTATCAATATATTTAAGACAACGAAATTTTGTGCATACTGCTACTAAAAAATGCCTTGGCGTTGTCTTAAATATATTGATAATGGGTTGAGTGCAGAGGACTCTTGTATTTGACTATATATATTATGTGGTCACAGCCTCATTGCACCCCAGCCTAATGGTTTTAAAAAATAGTGGTGAGCACAACTTTCCCTTGTTTGGGAAAGTTTTTTCTTCATTTCTTTGTTATGTCATTATCAATGAAGCAGATAAAAGCCCTGGAGTTGATTTGAGGGGGGTGCTTGTATGTGGGAGATTTTGCTGTGAACAGACAACATGCGGTCAAAGGAGCTCTCCATGCAGGTGAAACAAGCCATCCTTAAGCTGCAAAAACAGAAAAAACCCATCCGAGAAATTGCTAAAATATTAGGAGTGGCAAAATCTAGTGGCAAAATCTCTAGGTACATCCTGAGAAAGAAAGCACTGGTGAACTCAGCAACGCAAAAAGACCTGGACGTCCACAGAAGACACTGGTGGATAATCGCAGAATCATTTCAATGGTGAAGAGAAACCCCTTTACAACAGCCAAACAAGTGAACAACACTCTCCAGGAGGTAGGTGTATCGATATTCAAGTCTACCAATAGAGAAGACTGCATGAAAGTCACTAATAAGCATCAAGAATATAAAGGCTAGATTGGACTTTACTAAAAAACATCGGAAAAAGCCAGTACAGTTCTGGTAAAAAGTTCTTTGGACAGTTGAATCCAGGATCAACCTCTACCAGAATGATGGCAAGAAAAAAGTAAGGAGAAGGCATGGAACAACTCATGATCCAAAGCATACCACATCATCTGTAAAATGGCGGAGGCAGTGTGATGGCTTGGGTGTGCATGGCTGCCAGTGGCACTGGGACACTAGTGTTTATCCATGATGTGATACAGGACAGAAGCAGCTGAATGAATTCTGAGATGTTCAGAGACACTGTCTGCTCAAATCCAGCTAAATGCAGTCAAATTGATTGGGAGGTGTTTCATAATGCAGATGGACAATAACCCAAAACATGCAGCCAAAGCAACACAGGGGTTTATTAAAGCAAAGTGGAATATTCTTGAATGGCCAAGTCAGTCACCTGATCTAAACCCAGTTGAGCATGCATTTCACTTGTTGAAGACTAAACTTCAGACAGAAAGGCCCACAAACAAACAGCAACTGAAAGCCGCTGCAGTAAAGGCCTGACAGAGAATTAAAAAGGAGGAAACCCAGAATCTGGTGATGTCCATGAGTTCAACACTTCAGGCTGTCATTGCCAGCAAAGGGTTTTCAACCAAGTATTAGAAATGAACATTTTATTTTCAGTTTTTTGATTTGTCCAATTGCTTTTGAGCCCCTGAAATTAAGTGATTATGTTAAAAAAAATGGCTTTAGTTCCTCACATTTTTATGCAATCTTTTTGTTCAACCCATTGAATTAAAGCTGAAAGTCTGCAGTTCATTTAAAATTCATTATGGTAATGTACAGAACCAAAATGAGAAAATAGTTGTCTTTCCAAAGATTTATGCACCTAACTGTTCCAAAATTTATTTTCAACGTTTCGGCTCTGTGGCTCGAGCCACAGAGCCGAAACGTTGAAAATAAATTTTGGAACTTTTTCTTTATACTAAGTCCTGGTTGGTGCGGTTTGTTCTTCTAACT